>NW_009730084.1:0-14620 GCF_000703405.1 Apaloderma vittatum | reverse complement strand
TGCATCACCATGTCTGACTTGGCCGCGCTGATCCTCAGGTAACAGGATAATAAGTTTGAGGAATTTGGGAGGACATCCTAATCGTTCCAAGATCTGCCACAGGCCTTTTCTGCTCACCGTGTCAAAAGCTTTGGTGAGGTCAACGAAAGTTACACAGAGTCCTACGGAAGTTACATAGAGTCCTGCTCCCTACACTTCTCTTGCAGCTGTCTGAGAACAAATACCATGTCTGTGGTACTCCTGTTGGCTCTGAAACCACATTAGCTTTCAGGTAAAAGTTCTTCTGAGATAGCTGGTACTAGTCTGTTCAAAAGTATTCTTGCAAGGATTTTACCAGCAATAGGTAATGAGTAATAGGACATGGGGAAATGGCCTTAAGTTGCACCAGGGGAGGTTCAGGCTGGATATTAGGAAGGGTATCCTTACTGAGAGGGTTGTCAGCCATTGGAACAGGCTGCCCAGGAAGGTGGTTGAGTCACCGTCCCTGAAGGTGTCTAAGAAACTGGTGGATGTTGTGCTGAGGGACATGGTTTAGTGGTGTTGATAGGGCTAGGACAAAGGCTGGACTTGATGATCTTGTAGGTCTCTTCCAACCAAAACTGTTCTATGATTCTGTGATACTATACCAGTAGCCTCCTTTTCAATCCTTGTAGAAAATGGGGAAGGTAATTCTTTATCTCAAAGAAGGTAGCATAGAGGATGGAAGAAATCGATGTCCTATGTCAGTAAATAAGCAAGTGCACAAAGAGTAAACCTGTAATTTGAAACTGGACCTGGCACAAGCAGGTAGCCTTACTGGCCACTGGGACATGTGGCTAATTTTGGCTGGGTTTGTGTATGAGAGTGAGGGCATTCACCAGTTTTGGCATGCCTTGCTGGACTGGGTGTGGTGCTGCACATGGGGCCATGGCGGAGGGATGCAGTCGCCCATGACCAACCTGAAATGAGCTGAATTAAGTGCAAGAAATTCGACAACCATGGGGGGGAGCTCTTCATTTACTGCTGTCTTAGACGTGGTGGGGGTTTCTGCAGCCCTTAGTGAGAGATAACAGTAGTTTGTAAAGGAAAAGTGAAAGAGCATTTAACAGTCACACTTTGATTTCTGAAATAGCAAAGAATAAAATGAATACTAACTTGGGGGATGGGGTAGGGGGGAATTTTCCCATCCTCTCTTGCCTCCCACATTGCATCACTCACTGCAGTGAGCTGAAGTGAGTAATATAGACTAATGCATGTCTAACACATGCTTTCATACTCGCAGTCATTATGAGGGGGAAAAACCCAGAGAACAACTAAACCCCAAGAGCTTTCTTATAGAAAGTTCAGACTGGAACATTTCCAGGAGTGGGTGTTTGCTGCAGGTCCCTGTGAGCTGAGCTCTTTTTTCCTTACCCCTCCATTTAAGCCTTCATTTGCACAGTGACTTTCCTGCTGTTAGGGCTCACCAAATAAATGGCTAAAGAAATACAAAAGCCAGCTGAAAGAAAAATACTTCTTCTCAGTTGGTATCTGTTTAAGCATACAGCTGCATGAGCACCAAGCTTCATTTCATAGGGCAGATGAGGATCAAGTGCTGTGTTCAGTTTTAAGAGGTTCTATAACACTTTGTGGAACAGGATGTGGCCCAGAATTGTCAGATTATAGTAACCAGTGTGAAGCAAGGCAACATACCTCACCAGTGGCGTGGTTAGAAAGTGTGACAGTTCTTCATCTGAGAGATGAAGTAGTAAAGTACCTATTCCAGAAGCTATTATAACTCTCTTTGAAGGAACAAAAAATATCTTCCTTGAAAATAAATAAAAAATCCATGGATTTCTCTTGCAAAAATTATGGAATGATCTCTTCCTAACCTCTCTACATTTTCTTTCCTGGAAGTCACAAGGGTTAAAATTGTAACTGCAAATTAAAATTTGTCAAATCTGTTAAATTCTGTCATAGGATCTCATAAAGATTGGGTTATCGAAAATGCTTGCAGTTATAATTATTGTTTTGAACACATGCATTTATTAGAAATCAGCTATATGAGTTAACAACAGAAGAAAGAAATCCTAAATATTTTCTTCTGTAAAATAAAGAGGGTGACATTTAAAAAAAAAAAAGAATTTTGCATTATTCATCTGTCTTGCCATAATTTTTATATTTTTTTTAATCCACTGGCCAGTTTCAACCAATGCTGAAGACAAGGCAGAAATCCCTTTGAATTTTCCAAAACCTAGCGACTGAACAGGATAAAAATTCAAAACAGTGCCTTCACTGTGGGGAGAAGCCAGCAGAATAAGTGTGTTTGATGCACTAGATCTGTCGGCACACGTGAACTAGAGAGTCACAAGCATGCACAGTCTTTCTTTGGCACATGAAAACACAGGCTGAAGAGTTAGAATAATTCTTGAGTGGAGGCAAGAGAAGTTAGTGGATAAAGAACTGAAAGTTGAATCCAAGCTTATCGGTTCTAGTTATTGCTCTGATGCCTGGAGCCTGCTGCTTTATTTGTGATTCTCTTTTATGCAGCTGCCACTCCAAGGATTCATTAAAATAAATATAACTGCAAAAATATTCAAGAAAAAGTCTGTGCACTTGTAAATAATAGCACATGCACAACAGAGGAGAGTGAAGTGTACAAATATCACTGATGTGTGTTTTTATGCCTGTAACTCCCTTTCCCCTGACAATCTCAGATGTTCAAGATACTGTCTGTGATGACTGTCATGGAGCAAAGGAATCCAAACACAAAGATTGGCCAAGGGGCTCTCTCCAAAGCATGAGATACAGTAGAGGAAACTGTTTCCCACTAAGAAAACATAAGCATCCGACCTTCAGTTTTCTGAGGAAAGCTCAGGTTTACCCACTAACAGAACTACTTGGTTCCCACACCTTTGATCCTACAGATACAGCACGCACAGCAGGAAATGCTAAACAAAATCTTCACTCTGTTTTATGTGAGAGCTGAGGAAGAGAAGATAGAAAAAGAAATAACAAAACAAAACAAGGAAGAAAAAGAATATTCCACAAATTCAACAAAGTATTTGGCTCCTGTTTCAGCATGTACAATATTTATATGTCTTCACAGAATTGAGCTATATTCACCTCTATGATTCTCTAGAGCAGTACCATTGCCGTGTTTAGTTACCTTCCTGGTATGCATCTCACAAAGACCCAAAACATAAAATATTAAAATTAGAAAGATGAGAATCAGAGTTTTCCTCTGGTAAACTCTTGGATAACTGGATAATTGCCCATTGAAGAAAACCAAACAAAACAACACTGGGCTTAAAACATCAGGAAAAGAGGTGCATGCCTGCACACAGCTGACTAGAGTTGACTATAGAGTGTATAGTAGCCTATATATATTCAATTCAAGGTCCCTTTCAAACCACCTCATTCTCAGTCTAAACTTACGTATCTGAATGTTTTGAGTTGCATGACTGAAGAAAATATTTTGATATAGCTAATTTATTTAAGAGCAGACGATACATCAAGGAAAGAGCATCTTAGCAGGACTAGGGAAAAGCTGACAGTAGGGTAGTGGAAATAGATGGTCTGCAAGCAAAAACTCTATTATGAGAGAGTATTGTTAATAGGGTTACATTCTTAAAGGAGGAGTTCTGCCAAAACCAGCACAAAACAGAGTAGTTATTAAAAATGTGATTGAAGTGATCAAATTAAATTAAAAATCATTGTCTCTCAGCTGAGATGTGAGCATTGAGCATGTGTTTGTTTCTACTCCATTACAATATAAATGCAAAAAACTGAACATAAACTGCTATTTCAGGTACCTATGAAATCAGCATGAAATCCACAGAGCAAAAGTGATAAAAAGTAAAGGAAGAAGGGGGGAAGGAAAGTCACGTAAATATCACAGCTAGATGTCACTTGTGGGTAATTCTTAAACCAGTACCCAACTGTTAAGAGACAATGCAAAACCAAAATACATTAAGGTTAGATTTATCCCACCTAACTTTGCTCACTTACTGCATCTGGCATAAGATACATGCATATATTGCTTTTTGCAGATAATAGAGACAGACATGTATCTCCTGAAGGTGACATCAGTAGTCTGAGATACAGATACGACTAACATGAGGTTCTTAGGTCCCCTCTTAAAATAACTGAATGCCCTGATCTAGTCTTCAAAAGTGATAGTGACCTGCTGGCACTTCTTTGAGGGGCTGCTGAAAATTCATTAAAGAACCACATTTCTAGAAGTGCATAAGAATTTACTGATTTTTGAAAATCCTAGTCTCTCTTTTTTTGAAAGAAAACTACAGTATGGGAAGATGCAATACTTTAGACTCTTTGCCCTGGTAAATAAACTCTGAAACTAGCCCAACACTCCGCTTACTGCTTATTTCTTTTCCTGCAGCGGGGCTGCTGGCATGAAACAGGCTATAGCCAACAATTACGTCTGTAAAAATTTCTTGACCTTCTTAAAAATTAAGAAAATTCTTGCATCCAGCAGTTGGGCAGGAGATGGGCTGCAGCAGGCCTTGATCTGCCTCCCACTGTGCATGAGCAGTTTCACGTGTCCTGTCAGCTCTCTGTGCCCGAGCTGCTGGGCTGGCAAAATGGAGTCAGTCTGTTCTGCATGAAAAGGGGCTGAAGGGCTTCGGAGAGCCTGGAACTCCTGAAGCAGGAGGTTGCTATGGCTGGCCTCTCCCAGGACTGGGTGTCCCAGCCTCTCCACACGTCACGTAGGAAGCCTAGGAGATTGACTAGAGGCCCATAGCTTTGTGCACGTGAGCAAGTTACAGTGGTTAAATACTGATACGCCTACACATCCACACCTGCAGTATCCACTGCCTGCACCTGTTTTCTCTCAGCAAAGAGGGCATGTGTTAAACATGAGATGTGGAAGGGGAGGAGAAGGGGCAGCTCTTGTGGTACACACATCACACCTGTAGCCAAGGGTTTGGGAAGCATCATGGTAAAGTTAGTCGAAGAACTTGGACTATCATACCATCCATTTCGTCTGTGGATGTATCACAAGCTGCAAATTATCATGCTTTGAAAGCAGCCTGGGATGAGTGAGCCATACAAGAGCCAGTCAAGCCCCAGGATAAGTATCATTAGCTTTCAGCTTATCCAGAGCTGAGAAGCAATAATAGCAAAAGTACTCTGGGCACTTATCAGCTGTCTTTTTAATATGACTTACCAGCAAGAAAACAGAAAGACTATACAACTGATCATCTTGCACAAAGCTTTTGCCACAGAATGAAGGCAGTGTACTCTGGCAGTAGAGTACAGAATTAGAACATCAGAGATCACCAAATACCCACAAAAAGGGCTGTGGGACTCCAGTCCACAAAACTCTTCTCCAAAACACAGACTTCACTGGATGTAAGCCAGCTACACAGAACAACAAACCGGGAGGACACAGCCAATGAGAAATAGAAGTGGGGAAAAAACTTGCCACAGGGCAGTATTTCCATCCCACCTTAAAAATAGCGGAATGCTGAAGAAGCAACAGGCTTTATAATAACATCTCAGGGATGAATCTACAACCTTCAGAAGCCTCTGTGGGAACAACTGACTTTTTCTGAGCTGGCTGATGCTCAGTATAGGTGGTGGCCCTTCCTCTCAAAGCTGTAGAGAGTGAGCAAATATGTGCATGTACATATCATAGAATCATAGAACATTAGAGGTTGGAAGGGACTTCAAAAATCATCTAGTCCAACCCCCTTGCCAATATGCATTAACAAGATACGCATTAACAAGATACACATTAACAAGATCCCCTCTCAGCCTTCTCAAGACCAAACAGCCCCAGTTCTCTCAGTCAATCCTCATAGGAGAAATGTTCAAGTCCCTTACTTATCTTCATGTTGCTGAAAGCAGCAAATGGCAACACTCATAGCTCTCCACTGGACTCTCTCCAGTAGGTCTCTGTCCCTCTTGAATTGAGGAGCCCAAAACTGGACACAGTATTCCAGGTGTGGTCTCACCAGGGCAGAGTAGAGGGGGAGGAGAACCTCTCTAGACCTACTAGCTACTCCCCTTCTAATGCACCCCAGGATGTCATTGGCCTTCTTGGCCACAAGGACACGTTGCTGTCCCATGGACAACTTACTGTCCACTAGGACTCCAAGGTCTTTCTCCATGGGGCTGCTTTCCAGCAGGACATCTCCTAATCTGAACTGGTGCCTGGTGTTATTCCTCCCCAGATGCAGGACTCTACGTTTGTCCTTATTGAAATTCATGAGGTTCACCTTTGCCCAGCTCTCCAGCCTGTCCAGATCTCGTTGGATGGCAGCACAGCCTGCCTGTGTGTCAGCCACCCTCTCCAGTTTCCTATCATCAGCGAACTTGCTGAGCAGAAGTGGGGGAGCATCTCCTCTCTTAATGGGGAGAAAACTCTCTACCATCAATAAGGAAGTTACTATCTTGTATCTCAAAGCACACAAGTACCGAAAAGTGAGAACACCTCACTAAAGGAGTCATTTCAGGCAGTATTTGGCAAAATACCAGGTTGCTACACTGCTTGGACACAAACTTAACATAGCAGGATGATCATGAGCCAGCAATGTGCTCTCCTGGCCAAGAAGGATGATGGCCTCCTGGGGTGTATTAGATGGGGAGTAGCTAGTAGGTCGAGAGAGGTCCTCCTGCCCCTCTGCTCTGCCCTGGGGAGGCCACATCTGGAATATTGTGTCCAGTTCTGGGCCCCTCAGCTCAAGAGAGACAGGGAACTGCTTGAGAGAGTCCAGCACAGAGCCACAAAGATGCTGAAGGGAGTGGAACATCTCCCTTACGAGGAAAGGCTGAAGGAGCTGGGTCTCTTCAGCTTGGAGAAGACTGAAGGGTAACCTCATTAATGTTCATAAATCTGTAAAGAGTGAGTGTCAGGAGGACAGAGCAGGCTCTTCTCAGTGATGTCCAATGATAGGTCAAGGGCAAATAGATGCAAGCTGGAGCATAGGAGGTTCCACAAAATTGTTGGGAAAAACTTTTTCATTGTGAGGGTGACAGAGCACTGGCACAGGCTGCCCGGGGAGGTTGTGGAATCTCCTTCTCTGGAGACATTCAAAACCCGCCTGGACACGTTCCTGTGTGACCTACTGTAGGTGATCCTGCTCTGGCAGGGGAGTTGGACTAGATGATTTTTGAAGTCCCTTCCAACCTCTAAGATTCTGTGATTCTGTGATTTCCCAATAGTGCCACTAAGGTCAATACAGTTACTCCTCTCTGTGGCACCAGGCATGTCCTTCAGGGTCTTTGTTTGAAGCTTCAGCTTCCATTTTGCTTCCTTACAGTTGCAAGTGGGTTTAAAAGACATTCAAGCAAAGCAGAAAGTACCTAACACCTGTTTTCTGTCTACTTTTGCCATTGCTTTTCCCTGGGTTGCATGGTATATGTAAGATGAAGGAATCAAACCAAAAGGAACAAAGAATTTTCTTGTGTATGCAAGTAAACCAAGCAGCATGTTCTGTACCTGCAAGACCTACAGACTGTTCCTGAGGTTACAGACCAGCCATTACAGCCTAGTAATCAACTATTTGAGCTCATTTCTTAGCTTGATCTTTATCTGTCTGAGGAATCTTAGGGAACTGACTTCCACATACTGCATTTCCCCATGCAAAGCTATTTGCATTGATGTTACCAAGAATGTGGAAAACTGGAAGTAACCAGCTGAGATGAGGCCTGGAGGTAAGAGCAGGGGAAACTTCAAACTTGTACAAATGGACACTTGCTCCAAGCTTTGCTGTGACAGCTACACTACGCCACTGCCTTGCTACCTCATGCACCAGGCAGCCTGGTGCTTACTGTTTACTCCAGGCTCCACTGGGTCTCTGTGGGCCCAGCAAAGCATGGCTTTTTCTGCTATGCACAGAAGTGTTTCAAAGTGTAAACCATGAGAGTTGCTCAGAGTCTCTGGATGACAATGTCAGCTCAGGTGCTGCTCCATGTTGCAGCCTGGAGGTCCGCAGCTTGCTCGAAAAATATTTGCAGGCACAAAAGCATGGGGCAATGCTGTCCAGTAACTCAGACTACCTTACTACCACATAGAAAGGATACCTGAAACTGGGTAGCAAGACCAGCACAGACCATAGAAAAAAGTACTTTTGATAGAGGTGTCAACACCACATTTACAGGAAAGTGCAATAAATATTTTCTTCTTTTCTATAAATTGTGCCTCTCTGATTGCCTGGTTACTTTCTTGGGCTGTATTCTTTATACTAAAAAGACCACACCACAGAAAAAAAACAAAAAGAAAACCCCACACCACACAACTGTCTATAAATTCTTATTGCTCTTTGAAATCATTGTGTTTTAATTATGTGTGACTGGCAGGATCTGGCTCAGTATGTTAAAATGTGTTCGTTCTTCATTCTGCCAGCACATAGTGATATCAGCTTTGACCATATCAAATCATGGAGAAAACAGAACAGTTTTGACTCTCCCCCACATATAGGAAATAGCAGTGATACCCCTCCAAAGTTACGTGTTGAAGTGACCAACTACCTACAGTCACTATGGAAAAGCCAAAGCGTTCCTGTTTCCATTGTCCTCTAGCTCACAGTTCCCCTTTAAGTGGTCCATTGGTCAGAGAGGTAGCTCTAAATGCTACTCTTTGCCTTTGTGGTGAGGTTTATCTACTGCACTTTAATTCAAGGTGTGAAAGGACAGGCACATTTTTTAAAGATTTCCGCTACAGAGCAAAAGCTCTCCCTTTTTACAGCTTGAAATAAACCCTACTTGCAACACAGAGGCAAGTGCAACCACAGCAGGGTTTGAGCAGGAAAAACCTTCACAGGGGGGCTAGTGAAGGACGAGTAGGGGAAAGGAGGTGGTTCTCTGCCACCAGAAAAAGTACAGCCACTCAATTTTTTCCACTTACAGTCAGCCCCCCCATGACGCCCCAAAGGTGAACACAAGAAGTGACCACTGAATGACAATATATAAACTCTGCAGAACAGAGCTGACAATAGCCACTTTCTTCCCTGCTTTGACAAAGAAGCCACCAGCAATGAAACTCCACGCTGCAGCTATCCTCGTCATCTTCTGGCTTGGTGTCCTCCCTGTGCACACAGTGGAAGGTAAGCTTACAACCCAAGAGGAAGACAGGAATTGCTCCACATTGCACCAGTGGTCTGCTGAGCAGGATTCAGTCTCAGCCAGAGTTGATTCATAAGATAAAACTGACAAGAAATCCAGATCCAAACCACAAGAAAGGCAGATTTACAGGAGATTGTGTCTAATGTCCTGTCAATTAGTGGTTGGCTTCTGCCGTAATGCAAGGCGAGTTTCTGTGCCTTAGAAGGGTTTTTGAGTATTATTTTCTCTCTTGAAATTATGAAATCTTGAAGACACAATGTCTTTTAAGCTCACTGATGCCATATAGCAATGAGTTCTATAGACTAATAACATTTAATGAAAACTATTTCTTGAATAGGTTGTACTTTTTTCAAATGTACTACTTATATATAGACTTTTATTTTTTTCTCTACTTATATAACCTTAATCCACCTAACCTCTCTATTTTTAAAAGTTCTTCCAGTTCTGTATCACATATTGCCAAATTGCTTGTTTCTAGTCAAATATTTTGGTACAGATAGGAAAACTATGAACAAAAACTGCAAAGGAGAGTAATGGATTTATACAATGTCTTCTCTCCCTGATTTCATGCAATTTAACATCTTGTTTGAGACAATCTATAAGCACTGACATGAGCCATGTCATTTAGCCATGCTTTAGGTAAGTTTGTCTACAGTGATGTTTAGGTCTGTAACTTTTAGATTAGGCTACACGTATCATGTGAAAACATGAAATACACACATAAGCACATTTTACACACAGATTCATGTGAACAAGCATCAAAAATCACAGAGAACACTCATATGCAAGCCATATGCAAACCCACAAAAACATACAGAGAAACACACTGAAAAGGCATATTCACCAAACCACACCAAAACCAAACTGAGACCTGTTAAGCATTCACAAGATTATGTAGCTGCGCACTGAGGATGTTGACCTGGTGCCCCTAGACCTAGATCTTACTACAGGAGCTAAATCTTAATACATTCTCGTATGCTACTGCTGTTCATCTAAGTGCGGCTTCATGAAGGGCAGATTCTGTTTGCCTAATCTGATCTCCTTCTATGACAGGGTGACCTGCTTATTCTGCTTATTGGATGAGGGAAAGGCTGTGGATGTTGTCTACCTTGACTTATCAAGGCATTTGACACAGTTTCCCACAGCATTCTCCTAGAAAAGCTGGCTGCCCATGGCCTGGATGGGCGTATTCTTGTCTGGATTAGGAACTGGTTGGACAGTCAGGTCTAAAGAGTTGTGGTTAATGGAATTAAACCCAGCAGGCGGCCGGTCACAAGCGGTGTCCCGCAGGGCTCAGTGCTGGGGCCACTCCTGTTTAACATCTTTATCAATGACCTGGATGAGGGGATGGAGCGCACCCTTAGTAAGTTGACACAGATGACACAAAACGGGGAGGAAGCGTCGATCTGCTGGAAGGTAGAGAGGCTCTTCAGAGAGATTTGGACAGGCTGGATCGCTGGGCCAAGGCCAATTGCATGAAATTAAATGAGGCCAAATGCCGGGTCCTGCACCTTGGCCACAACAACCCCCAGCAGTGCTACAGGCTTTTTTTTTAGAGGGCCCCGGGGGTGTTGATGGACAGCCAGCGGAACACGAGCCAGCAATGTGCCCAGGCGGCCAAGAAAGCCAACGGCATCCTGGCTTGCATTAGGAATAGTGTGGCCGGTAGGACCAGGGAAGTGATTGTGCCCCTGTACTCGGCACTGGTGAGGCTGCACCTCGAGTGCTGTGTGTGGTTCTGGGCCCTGCAGTACAGGAAGGACATGAAGGTGCTGAAGAAGGTAGAGAGAAGGGCAACCAGAATGATTAGGGGACTAGAGAGTAAGTGATATGAAGAGAGACTTAGGGAGCTGGGGCTGTTCAGGCTGGAGAAGAGGAGGCTGAGGGGACACCTTATCACTCTCTACAACTACCTGAAAGGCAGCTGTAGTGAGATAGGTGTTGGCCTCTTCTCCCCTGTGAATAGCGATAGGACAAGCGGGAACGGGTTCAAGTTTCGCCAGGGGAAGTTTAGATTGGATATTAGGAAAACTTCTTCAACAAAAAGGTGGTGAAGCATTAGAATGGGTTGCTGAGGGAGCTGGTGAGTGACCACCCCTAGACGTGTTTAAAAAATGGTTGGACGTGGCACTTCAGGAGATGGTTTAGTGTTAGGGCGATGTAGGGCTGTAGGTTGGACTTGATGACGTTAAGGTCCTTTCCAACCTTGATGTTTCTATGATTCTATGAGCATGTGGCTTTGTATCACAGTCATTATTATGTCATTCTCCAGGTTGTATAATTTGCCATAAATATCACTGAGTCTGAAAAATTACAATGAGGTGGTGTTCAGGGAATAGAAAAAAAATGGGGAGAAAAAAAAAAAGAAAAACAAAAAGACAGTTATAGGCACTGAGCAGTTTGGTTTTGTTTGCAGGCTGAAAAAGACTGCTGGTATTCCCTGCATGGATTCCCTGAAGATAGTTTAGTAGTAGAGAGAATATTCCCAGGACTAGTAATGATTGCTTGACTATCTTTGAACTCTTTAGTGCCACATTTTGAAAACTAGTCTGAGGCAGTAAGATACATATTGTAATGAATCACTAAAAAAATACACTGTGCTACTTGTGACTAAAGCAAGATCAGACGAGATATTCCTTCAGGCAAACAAAATCTGAAGAGTGAGCAACTCTGCCAGTACCCGTGCACTGGCTACGCTACAGCTTCTCCAAAGGCTGATGTGTTTGCCTCAGCTATTCCAATTATTTCAAACAAAGAAAAGCTCACAGATAATAAGATTATGTGAAGCAAGTTTTATATTTAGCAAGACGGACCTAAACAGCTCTTGGACTTTTCTCAAGCCAATTTCTCTATAAATTCTTAAAAAACAAACCTCAGGATATAACAGTGTTCTGTTTGTTCCCCTCATGCCTTTCCAAACCTGTCTTTGATGCACAGGAGAAAATCAGGAACTAGCAAGCAGAAGTTTCATGAATGCATATATATAGTCCATCTCACTTAAATGAGTCATCATTTCACAGAATTTATCATCATGTAAGGTAACAACTGGCCAGGGAATTTTACACTGATTTACATGATCCTCTTTTTTAATCACCAGTGCATTTCCCTGAAATATATGAAAGTACTGGAGAAAAGAGAGAATTAAGCAGCACTTTGTTTTCTATGAAACCAGACTTACAGGAAAAAGTATGCAAATACTTGGCCTTTTGGCAAGATATATCTCCCTTTCAACAACTTTTTTTTAATGCTAGTTTTGGATGTCCACTGTGAGACAAGTCACTTTGCTTTCTTTTCCTTCTCTTGGAAAGTAGGGGCAATTACTGTTCCATGGTCAGATGGCATTTGGAAGTCCACTGCAAAAAGACGTGGTTCTAAGCACTGCTCTACATGGACACTTACTTGCAGATGATAGAGAGCTAACTATGATGCCAAATACCTTTTCTGCTATGGAAGCAGTGACTCCCTAGAGGCAGAATAAGTATACAGTTGTTCAGGGGAACAGGTGAAGGAGGTTAGTATCTTAACCAAGGTAGCAAAAACACTTAGAGATAGTAGGATGCATCACAAAAAATACCTTAACCTCTGTTGTGTGACTGGTATTGTGGCTGTACATCATTACACACTCTTGCTCTGACCACAACAAGAAACCTGCTGGAATTCATAGTTTATTAAGTAATAATGGCTGCCTCTGAATACAGTTTGACTGCTTTGCCATTAATCTATTTTTCCCCCTTCTAGGGAGTGCCTCAAGTCAGTCCATGCGCAAAATCAGTTGTGTAGATCTGTCTACACAACAACTGAATATCCGAAACCTTATCAGCTATGAAAAACAACAAACTCCAGTCAAAGCCATCATGTAAGTATCTAGTGCACAGTTCACTTTCAGACTTGTCTATGCAAACACGCTACCATCAAAAAGAGAAAAGGCATCATCATGGCCCAACTCACTAATCTGGCTTGTTCAGGCCACCTTTTCAGTTACCCCATGAAGCAGTGACCTGGCAGCCAAGGGAGTGAAGGGAGAGGGGTCAGCCTCAGAGCGCTGGGAGGTGTATGCTGCTCACACACGCGGACAGAAATCTCACTGAGCAGCTGGATCTTTTGTGCCCAGAGAGTGAGGAAAAATCACAGTGAGAGGTCAAGGTGGAACAGTCAGAATAGCAGGCATGCTCCTTTTCTTCAGTACACACGCACATGACCATGGATGTTACATGCATATTGATGCCGATGCCATAAATGGGGAACTGATGCTGCTAACGGCTGTTATTTCAACTAACAACTACAAACTCCAACATGTGATATGGTTTTATATATTGTTCCTCATGCTCTTCATGAAAACCAGGAACAGTCAACTTGAGTTTGGAGATTGGAATATAATAACCACATGGTTTGCTTTCTTCCTTCCTACAGGTTTATCACCAAAAAAGGTATCAGGATCTGTGTGAGCCCAAATCAGAAATGGGTGCAGACTGCTATGAAGAAAATAGACCAAAAACGTACTACCAAACGCAGATAATCCTGTTTTAGGCAAGCATCTAAGGTGAAGTAAATGGAAACATAATCTGGTAATAAAGCCTGAGTATCTGCATTTAATTTATATTTATTAACTGGCAGTAAAATCTCTGAACAAACACGAACTCACCAGAATCTGTTCAACATTGATTGAACCTCTGCTCACTTCTTCATTTTATAGCTGGACTCTGTTACACTGCTTGTTTTCTGAAATACTTGCTACTATTTATTTTCAACTGAACGCGGACATCTCATCTTTGCTGTCCTGACCAGTATGGCATGTAAGAGTGAATGGAGGGTAGTTTCACATACTGTAGGGAAGAAGACAGACTCCCGCAGATCTGGATGAGTATAGAACTCCATCTGGATGGAGGTCAGAATGTTCTGCATTGAGTGCAATGTTTGAGAAGGTGCTGTATAATTTAATGGTTACTCATACCTATGTTATCTATTAGTATACTAATCTCATGTTTCAGACTATCATCTGATCAGTGCAATATTCAGAAGACCCTTGTGCCTTCTACTGTTGTACACAGTATTGCACTATTAGCTCAGCCCATGATGATGTATGGGTACTCTCACCAAAGGGTGACCTGGAGCAATTCAGTGTGACTAAGAATGTAACCCTATTCCCCCTTATACAGGGGAAGACTTATACTACCCATTAAATTCTGTGGTTATTTCAGTTTCTCATGTAGACAAACCTGAAACAGTTCTTATATTTTTTCCTTTACTTTTATCTGAATAAGCAAGAACAAATCATCTCTGGAATCTTTATTTCACAAACTCGCAAGAATGCCCTGCCCTGAAGAAATATGTATAAGCAATTGTCTTGTATTTTAAAAATTTATTAATTTTAATAACAGAAGGTTTAGAATTTTAATAAAATTGCTATAAACCTGGAATTAAATGGTACTTTTGTCTGGTTGTATGTAATGCAGATGAAGACTGCTGAAATGGGCACCAAGATGACAGCACAAATCTGAGAACTTCTGGGCAAGCCAGCTAGAGCTGACAGTACTACTAACTCATAGAATGTTAGGGGTTGGAAGGGACC
>NW_009730083.1:263-59040 GCF_000703405.1 Apaloderma vittatum | reverse complement strand
CTGTGGTTTTTTTTTTGTTTTTTTTTTTTTTCTTTCCCCCATCTCCTACACTTCTGGCCCACATTAAACTGTGAGAATATTTTATGCACACAGTATTCTGTATTGGAGCACAGCTACCCTAGCATGGCAATAACTGGAAGAGTGTCAATTTCTGGCACAAATAACTCTCTTTCATTTTTCAGAGTGGAAAACCATCAGATACTCTCCACATATGCTATTCATTTTAAAATTTTTTTTTGCTAAGTGTCCATCAGGATTACATTTAAACTTCCTGGGGTATTATTTATTGAGTATGACACCAAATGCTTTGTAATAACTTAAATTACAGATGTCTATCTTGTTTTATTTGATAACATTGACGCACTCTCTACTGTGGTGTGCTTTAGGGTGGCTTGCTGTAGCATCATCTTTTTTAAAGGTTTTGCTTAAACTTTTTCAAACCTGCATGCTAAGTTATGGAAGAATGCATTTAAAAATACTCGAGACCAGATTGTGACATCCATACCCACACCGAGTAGCTGTCTGCACCAGCAGTAAGTCCTCCTGCAGACAGACCATTTCTTATGAGATAAGATCCTGACCCAAAGCTAAACTTGTGGCAACTGCAGTGGACTTTTGGTCCATCTCCAAGTGGGAGAAAGTGCGGTATAATTAGACTGCAATAAGGAAGCAGATCTTGTCAGGTCTAATGTTGCAAGTATATAAACTGCAGGACGTCTTCAGAATATCTTAAAATAGGATGCTCTTTTTGTACATGTAAAAATGTAATCTCTGACTGTGTCCCCCACTCAAAAGTAGCACTTTGAACAGCTTCTTCACTATAAAAAATTAGTTAAAAAAGGAAGAGGGTCTGTTTATATGAAACGACAAGAAAATGTGACAGTTTAGTGTTGTGCTGGCAGAGAAGCGTATGGTATGTATATTTCAGTTTGGTCAGAGGGATACTGAATGATCGTACTGTCATTTGCTGTTGAATGTATCTGAAGTAATTCCACCAAAGTCTGGAATAACCCTGTTGTACATGGAAGAAGTTCATGCTGCAATATGGGTAAGAAAACACTCTGTGGGTCTTTTTTAAACTATTGAGAGAACCTAAAAGCTAATTAAAAAAACCATAGATTCTTATAGTTGGTACAGAATATTTTCTGACCACCTGTTGCTGAAGGGAGGGCTATAGATAGTGTAATTTCATTGTTTTTGAGAATAAGGGTTAAAATCAAGTCAGTCAGATCCTTATCTGGCATAAATTGAGGTTTGAAGTCAGTGAAGCTAATCTTATTTTTATCAGTTGTATATCTGGGCCAGAGGACTCAGAAATTATTTTCCTTATGTTTCTCTTCATATTAACCCCTTATTTACTTACAATGTTTACTTCATTCAAACCTTAAGATTCTTCACATTTCCCTCAGTCCCCTTTTTCCCCAGGTGCCTTTTCTGCAGGAAGAGGCAATCTGACATCTTGCCTGATCACAACCTTACTGGTCCTTCCTGGATACTGGTTTGTAAAAGGCACTGATGAATGCTTTGCCCTGTGAAACGGGGACTCTTCCATCAGAGAGAGTGACTGCATTATTTTATCTAATAGTCTAGGAAGCTGGATGCTTGGAATTGCCTCTGAGGTTGGGTTTACTGCTGTGAAGCAGCAATGTTTATGTTAAACTCAAAAAGCAATACCTTAATTTGAATGTTCAAAAGGTTTGATTTTCAACAATGAAACAGAATCTGGGAAGTAAATGTGTTTTGGAAGTGGAAAGGAAAATCAGAATCCTAATGAATATACAGTACTTAATATATGGAATGTATGTCTGACTCGGGGAAAAGATTTTTTTTCTCCATTTTGGCTCCAATTTCTTCTGACATAGAAACATGATACAAACCTAAAGTGTCTAATCCAAGAAACAGCCACCAGAACCTTTATAATGCAAATGATCTGACTGTTCTATAGTGTCTTTCTTCCAGAAGGGTCCCAAAGTGCTATACAAATTACATGTGGCTACATGAATCAGTTCCCACACCACTGAATTACAGGGAGCTCTGGGGAGCAGAACATCTTTCTACCAGAGCACAGCGGCATTACCCAACATTTTGGGATGGCAAGCAGAAAATACAAAGGAGGCAAAAATAACAAAATAAGAAAAGATGAAGCAGATTGAAATTAACATTCAAAGAGGACTGAGGAAAAAGATAAAATCAGCTCCATGTTTTTCTTTGACGGTGTCATCAGAGCTGGTGATGCATATTGTTATTGATAGCTATAGCTGACCTTCATAATATTTGTCAAGAGTGTTCCCAGGACTTGGTCAAGGGCACCCAGGCAGGAGACAGCACGGCTCTGTCTTTCTGACTCACAGACCGTTTCTCTTTGCAGCCCTTTCTCACATGTGCCCAAGTTTCCACAAAGAGGACCCTTGGATACTTATACCCTGGACAGGTGTGATTCTTTTAGGGAATGCTCCTGATTTGCCTGAAACAGGGGTGAGTTTTGTTCCTGTGCCACCTGTGCTGCTCCCAACTATCCCAACATCAAGTGACAGGGTTGACTTGTGGAGCCGGAGCCAGGCTCAAACCTCATTGCTGCCCATGGTAGGAGTGCTCTCCTGGCTGCCAGTGCTCCGGCCAGAGCCACCAGAGCAGGGAGAGGAGGAGGAACCAAAAAAAATGATGGAGGAAGAAAAAGAAAACTGTTTTGCATGAAAACAATTCAACAGCAAACAACAGGCCTTTGTAATTTCTTTA
Organism: Apaloderma vittatum; assembly: GCF_000703405.1. Classification (NCBI taxonomy): domain Eukaryota; kingdom Metazoa; phylum Chordata; class Aves; order Trogoniformes; family Trogonidae; genus Apaloderma; species Apaloderma vittatum. The sequence continues at coordinate 56,304 of NW_009730083.1, read as the reverse complement.
AACAAACTGTTTTTGATTTCTCCTAAAAGTTTAGAAAGAGATGAGCTTTTTTTTTTTTTTTACCTCAGACTCTTAGGATTTAAAGTTGAAACATGAAAAATCCCCCCTCGCTGTGTCTGATTTTGTGTTAGCTGAAAATTCTGTCTGACAGCTAAAACTTGCCATTGAACTGATTTTTGAGACTGGTGTTTTATGTGATAAGCACTCAAATATTATTACAACTGTTATTTCCCACTTAAGTTTCATTAGGTTGCCATTTTTATGTTGAAAAGAGGTTTGTTCTTTTATCAATGGACAGCGTGCAATTCACTTTTTTAAGAAATCATGTTGGGCTAATAATTTCCAGAGTCTGTCTGACTGCAGTGATGGTGACAGTGCTGCTACTTTGTGTGTAATAGTTCCTTCACATGTGGGAGACACGCGAGGTAATTAAAAGTCTGTAAACAAAAGCTGAGGTGCAGCTTCTCAGCAGAGTGATGCCGAGTGACATTGTGGTCGATGATTAGTCTTCTTGGGAGCAAAATCAATGAAAGCAGCAGTAGTCAGATGTCTTCTGGCATAGCTTTTCCTGTGTGCAGCTGAAGTGTTTTACAGGAGTCTTAGGGGCTGTTGTTACTGTCACAATTTTCTGCTGGCTCCACAGTCAACATTTATGAAAGTGTCCTACAGAACTGAGTGCGTACCTGTGGGTGAAATCTGTGCCTGAGATCTAGGCAGGTAGGAAAGGAGCAAAAATCTCCCTGTTTGCTCCCTATGAACTCTCATTGAAACTTCCAGGTTTCCTCTCTCGGTTTCCTCTCTCGCTGCTGCTCACTCCTTCCCTCTCTCTCAGTGCTGCTTATCTGGGGGAAGAATCATGGCTGGAATTTATAAATGCTTCTCTGTTGTGCAAAAGAACTTTGATAGCATGAAATGAATAGCAGGTAACATAATAAGAAAAAGTATCTGGCTGCAGCTTTGGAAATGTAAATTCTTTTATCAGGCCCCCTGCTAATTGGAATTGCTGTTTGTTGTTTCACATTTAGTGGATTTCATTATATTTTCTTTGGTAATTAGATATTGTAATTATAAATTAAAAATACCAGACAGAAAAATGAAAAATCCCCAAACAATCCCAAACTAACAACAAAAAACCCCTTCATTAAGATGCAGTCAAAGTTGTATATAGATATGACTTTAATTAAAATAATATTGTTGAAAGTACTGTTAAGGAAAACAAAGCAAACAAATGAACCACAAAAATCTGAAACTTGGGAAAGAAGGACCTGATCCAGTCCTTCCCAGTCACTTCAAAGGTGCTTGCAATCTGCACTGTGCTTTGGAGAGAGTCCACATACGAGTGAGAGCTTGAACGAGGAAGGGCAGGTCCGGGGCGGGGTTGGAGGTTTTCTCCCCTCTCCTTCAATCTCCTGGTGGTGCCTCTTTCGGACTCTCGTCCTTTCACGCTCTCAGCTCCAGCAGCAGCCAGCTCACAGCCTGGGGAGGGCTACCAAATACTCCCTGCCTTGTTTGGATACAATAGAGGAGGTGTCAGAAGAGGATTTTTGCATCGTTCGTCATGCGTCCATATGGAAAAATCCTCCCCAGAATGATGTTGTTCCAGGCGAGTGGAGCAAGCACGGTGTAAACCTGAGGAGTTTTTAAATGGGAAGTCTTGTGAATTTTTAATGCTTTGTGGGTTTTTAGAAAAACACATGATGGTAAAGATATGAAGAAAAATGGCTTAAAAATACCTGTGTTCCTCTAAATTGTTTCTTAAGGGAAGAATGAGTAAGATGCGTCGTACTCCTGTGCAGATAGCAGAGAGGAGGTCACAGACCTATTGCTTGCACTTTCACTGATACTGCAGTGCTAAGAGCTATCCCCGAATTTGTTTTGGAAGACAAATGAGTCTTCCTGCATTTGCAGCTTTGATTTTAGTGCCGAGCTCAGACATGGCAGACAGAAAAGTGTTGCACGAAATGTTCGTTCCCTCTGCGACTGATTTCTATCTTATTAGCCCAAGGAAAGGACAACCCAAGAAGAAACTATCTTATACAGATGTGAGTCCAAACTTGTTAGCAAAATTAACCTCTGCCCTCTAAGCTAGGCCTGCCAGATAGAGGCAGCAGCATCTGAAAGACTGAGGGCTAGAGAAGGGTGTAGAAGACAGCTTGTCTTTGAAGAGGGGGAAGAAATCTCATTCCTTACTTGCTCATTTACTTTTTTGTCCTGTGAACTCCCACATTTATTAAGCTTTCAAACCAAGCTTTTTCCGAGATTAGTTGCCTTGTACTGAAAACATTAGATAAATGTGAAATGTACCAAAATCCAAATGAATCAAAAGGAATGACATTTCTCTCCAGCTGAAGGTCAGCGTGAACACTGAATGCATTGCCATGCTCCCAGAACTGGCCTCTTAATTTCAAGTGTCTCCCTGCAACTCAACCTCCTCCCTTTTGTATCACCCCTACTATTAGTTTAGTAATATGCTGTCATCCTGATTTTTCTTAATTTCGCTTGTGATATTACTTCTCCTTTTCCTCCTCCTATGGGAACAGATTTCTTCTGCCATATGCCCATTTAAACCTAATTGTAGTATCTGAACATCTTGTGTGCTTAGCCACAGCATCCCTTGGGGTTCAATTGAGGCAGAGTATGTATGTGACCTTTAAAGCCATGTCAATGTGAGACACTCTCAGCACATGGGTCTTTAAAGCCTGGGTGTCTGTGCTTCATAGTAACAAATTTGACCAGCCTGCCTTTTTATGAGGGTATCATCATTCTGGGCAGATTCCAGGTCCCATATTTTAAATCAGCATGTAGAGCACTTTTAAAAAATCTCAGTTTCCCAAAGATCAAGTTCCAGAAGATTAAAAATGAAAAAATAAAATAAAATCAGAGCAGCAGTTACTTTATTTATTTAGTCCAGCAAATTTGTAGTAGTTACTACATGAACATAACTAATTGGCAATTTGTAAAATGGACTGTTCTCAGTAGCTAAGTTTTAAGTACATTGATGCTGTAACTGTTTCCTTATTATGACAGTTCTTAAAAAGTGTGACAAGGTTGTTATAGGAAACAGTGAAAAATCCCCAAATTGCTGGGGATTATAGATTTTGTATTTGTAATCTAAATAGTCTTTATTTTCACACTTTCTTCCATACACCAGCAATGTGATTGTGCTGGGTAAACAGTGAACTGCCCTAATAGTCCTGCCGTAGTAATGCTATACTGTGTTGAAGTCTCATCAAATCTCTTTGGCTCAACAAAAGCCTTTTCACAGACATCCTCACTTTGGATCTTTGTGTCCTACCATCATAGAATCATAGAATCATAGAATGGCCTAGGCTGGAAGGGACCTTAGAGGTCATTTAATCCAACCTCCCTATCATGGGCAGGGACGCCTCTCAACTAGATCAGGAAACACAGGAGGACCGAACCATGGCATCAATGCTGAGCTTTTACCTTCCCAGCCTTCTCTGGCAGTTCAGCACATAAATTGTCTGAATTTCGGTGCATCGCTAATGTAGGAGTCCTTAAATATCAAAACCCAGATGTGTCTCAATACATTTAAACCAAAACATTGTAGCATTTGCATTATAAGGATTATTACGTATAAATATGTAATATAGGCAATTTAGGGCTAAGATGATGTCTCTATGAAATAAAAACATTTTAGATTACGAAAATACACAATTATGACATCCATCTAAAGAATATTAATTCTGCTTGGTAGTGCTATATATAATGCAGTGGGCTTTTGACTGTCAGGCATTTTAGTTCACCAATTAAAATTAGGCATTTTAAGATTCATCTTCCAGTTTAGCTTGGTTAGTTGCTTTATAAAAATATATATATGAACATTTTGTTACTTTCCAATTCTTCTCTTATCATTAAATGAGAAAGCCCTCAGCTTTGAAAGATTTCTAAATATAGAATTGGTCCCAAATCTGAGTTGTGTAGAATCAATTGTTTTCTGCTGTGAATATAGTAAAGGAGAAAAGAATAGCATTTAAACAGAAGACAAAACCAGCAGCTGGAGTTGGCAAATATTGTAAGCTGGTTTTAGTCCTTTTTTTGTTTTAACTCAATAGTGAGGAGCTGGGAAGAGTAGTGGCCTTTGCAGTGCAGATTATGAACAAAATCAAATGCTAGGTGACTTGTCACTTAACGTTAATTCCTAAATCATCCATCTTTTCCGTGTTAATCAGTTCCTGAACCTGACTGTGGCATCTCTCTGTCTGATGAAGAACTCTATTGATTTTCTTCTTTGGAAGCAATTTTTCTGGGGGAACCTCGGGGAGAGGTGTTTGAGTAGCAAGTGCATCTTTTGGGAGTGATACTTTTGTAGACCCGTAATGTGTGAAAGCCAAGCTTACGTGTTGACTGTCTGCCATGCTGAGCTACTGTTAAACGCTGAATTCCTGGAAACTTTATCAAGCCAGAATCAAAGTAGCAGCAAACGCACAATTTCAACCTCCTTCTTCAAATGCTGTTATTTAATTTGGTCTTCTTCTGCAAAATCTTCGAGCTACTTCTTATGCGTATTATTTCACAATGGATGATATTTCTCACGTGCCTTGGAAAAACAGGCATCAAAGTTTGTGTTTTCACAGAGGACTACTAACTGGTAAGACAAACGTATCTTACTTTAAGAAAATACTCAGATGCAAACTCACCAGAGTACAATTACGAGCAACAGATTCGTGTGTGCAGGGGCGAATGTCTCGTGTTATTCATACAACTTTCAAGTCGAGGGCCTCCCTTTGAGAGACCCCCTTGAGCGAGTGGCTCTTTCTCTTCTGAGCTGGTTGACAGAACCTGAGAGGGATGCTGGGGAAATGAAAGCTGCTCGCCTCTGGGCAAGGGTCCCACTCTTGGGTTCAGCTGAGTGACTGCATCTGCATCAGAGGGGAATATGCTTATGTTGTTAGTACTGGCTCACAGCTACGCTTTGATTTTACTCACCATCTATATTATGAACTATATTCATGATTTTTTCCTTCAGTGATAGTACCACATTATCATACTTTTATTTGATGCTTAAACCAATATTATGTTCTCCTACACATTTACTTTATGGCGTAAAGAAGGGTTATCTAGAAGGTCAAGGGCCAGAGAGAAAGATCCTATCTTGTAGCTTGAATTGGTCTAAAAATAAGGAAATAGATTTTTGGAGAAGAAAACGATATGAGCTTGGCCTGAATTGGATCAGGCCCAATATCTTTCTGAGGAAGAATAAAGGGTTTGAACCTTCTCCCACTGAGAGCAATTACAAACCTGCAGTTGACTATAATAGCTGTGTGTGATAGTAGCATAATAAATTTAAGGTCTGAGATAATCAAGGAGGACTGTGTAATCTTCTGCTAATGCTTCTGAAAGATGCTCTGGTGAAATACTAGGCAGGAAGAGCACTACACTACCCTGTTAATAGAAGAAATAAGCTTAAGCCGCTTGCTTGTTGCACTGAGATGTAGCCAATCCTGTGAGTCTGATTTTAATTTGACAGTGAGTTAAGATGAAAAAGTTTTGAAAAGAACATCTGTGGAACGGTGACTCTGAATGCTCTAACTGTGAGGGAGGGGGGAGGAAGAGGTGAAAGGGAAGAGGTTTTGTGAAGATACCTGTCTGATTTTCTGCATAGTACTTAAAAACCTTAAAAGGCCATTTTAGCCAAAGGCCTCCTCAGCTTTGTGTCCTGTTTATGACAGAGACTGACAGGAGATGCTCGTAGATGGTGCGGGAGCTGGGCACTCATGCGGTGTGCAATCCCAGCCTCCAGCAATGTAGAGCTCAGGGATTTCACATCAATAAAGTGCTCTTCAAGGACAAGATATTGCTATCCATTTAAATGTCTTCCTGAAACTCACCTTATTCATAGCGTGTCTTATTCAAAGACATTCATCAGGCATTTGCAAAACGTCAGGTTCACTGAGTTTAACAGAGTGAGCTAAAATGCTTTATGACCTTAGCTTAAATTAGATAAAAACACTAGTTCTGATCCCAAACACCACTGCAGCCATTATGTATCTTCCTGCTGCGTTAGATAGGATTTGTCTAAGAACCTGTATGCCCTCTATTATTTATCAATTTAAAGTAGGTATGACAATGTAATTTTTTTTTTCCTTTTCCTGAACTGTCTGACTTGCAACTGTGTTGCTATAGCCTTGCTTTTTTTTTCTTGCTTCATCTCTTCTGTTGAAAATTTAGCTAAAATTTAGATTTTAGGTTTTGGAAAGGAGAAAGCCTTTTTTTTTTTGCTCTTCTGTTTTGAATCCTATAAAATAGTAGCAATAATGGATCCTAGAACTTTAGCAGTATTTTGTACAAGCTATATGCATAGATTTCTGCTATAGAAAGCATATGAAGTACTATATATATGGCAGAAATAACTAACAGCAATAGGAGACTCCTTTGAAAAGAAAACATAGAAGTTATTTTAGCAGTTGAATAAACAATATCTTCTGTTAACTGAAATTTCTTCAGAAGTCAAGAAAAAAATCAAATGGCAGTTAGGTAATTTCTTATAAATTATATTGATACATAATTTTATATGCAGATTGACCAGTAGTAGGAGTTTTGCTGGTTTTGTTTTCCTCTCTTCTATTTTGCAGCTTGTATATTTCAACTGGCATAGTTTATGAATGTGAAAATACATGTTGGATCACTAGTGAGCAGCTGATGGATAAGAAGAAATAAACCAGAAATGCTTTAGCTTATTCTGGATAAAGACATTGATGTCCTAAGTTAACTTTGAGCTGACATGCCTTAAGTTTCAAAGCTGAAACACATGTGAGGTTGTATGTGGAAATGCTGCTGTGGATGTAATTATTGTAAATGCGATGTAACCTATTGTGTTTCATACAGGCAAGCTCTGTAATCACCTAGCTAACCTGTATACGCTAATCCTTCTCTCCTAGTAAGAAGTAGATTTTATACTGAAGATGTAACATATGAAACATATGAAGTCATGAATAGATATTTCAGTTTGCATGCATATAAAAACAGACTTAGAGTTTTGGAAAAAAGTTTTTGAAGGGTCATTTCTCATGAAAGTTTCTGAAAAAAGCTTAGGGATTCAGACAATTGTTTGGTATATGCACTTTATAAACCAGGATTTTTTCTGCAGACTGAGAGGCTCCAGTGCTTGAGGGAACTACTGACAGCTGAATGTCAAAACCAGTTTCTGGTTAAATTTTGTCCTTGGTTGTCTTCAGGAACACAGACTTTTTAGCCAATATTTTTTCTACAGTTTTCCTTGTTTGTGCATCATGTTTTCCTTATCCTTCCCTAGACACAGCAAAAATGGGCTCCATTTTATGAGTACGGTAGTCAGCAGTTCCTAGAAACGTGAATATTTGTTTTAAAAAGGAAAATATTGCAAGCGAATGATTAAAAATTCAGCTTTCAGAAGTTAATAAAATTTCTGTTAGTAACTGGAACCTTGAGTTTTTTATTGCCCACGGTATTATAACTAAGCTAAAATTCAGAAACACAGCTAGAGTGTTATTTCTTTGGCGTATTGCTTTGGACCTTTGGGGTATGATATAAGGCACAGAGCATTCAGTGCACTGCAGCAGATTGCTGCTTACTGAATAACCAGGGGAAATAGCTGTAGAATGGAGTCAAGGGGAACAATGGTCAGAAAAAAATCTGACTAAACAGTTTTTCGTTGGCAAATGTCAGATTGCTGTAGCCCTGCGATGCATTAACTGTGACAATACTAGCAGAGTTTTTTGTCACCTACCCTGGCCAGTACCCCACTCAAATCAACAGCCCAGGGCTAACGGTGGACAAGAAGGATGGTTTTTGAAGAGACCTCCGAGTCTTCATGGGGCTTCTCACTTTACCAAATAGAATTTATCCTTGTTTGTACAAGTAAATATACCTTGAATCAGGGAGAGAAAGATGAACTTTATCCAGTGAAGAACATGATGATAGGTGGAAGATGGTGACTGAGATTCCCTTTCCAGTTAATAAGTCATTCTTTATACAAAATTAAGTTATTCCCATAAGGGAGATTGATAGAGATTAGCCCAGAGTAGCCCCGAACCTGTGAATCAAAGGATGGTAGAAGATTATAGTTTAATATCCAATCCTGCATCTGATGTCTTCTCAGACTACTGGGTTACATTTGTTCCTGTGGCATGCTGCTTTTTTCTTTTGCATTGTAAGAAAAACAAATTTAAAAGAATATCAAATTCAAAGAATATCAATGGTGCTCAGAAACCATCCAGAGCTGGGGTTGGTTAGTGCCCGGTTTCTGTCACAGCCCTGCAGAGGGCAAGCAACACAGCTGCTGTTGTAGATGCCCAGATATCCATACTTGGTTTCCCGTATTGACCGAGACATAACAACAGGAAGACAGAACTGCCAATAGTACAATTAAACAAAGAAATAACTGCCTTGTCACCCTTGTATCTCCCATAATCTGCATTTCTGGTCAATTTGACTTTGTGATGCTTTTGGAGGCGTATGGACCCCTGAGTGCTGTGTGGGTGTTCAGCACCGCTCTCACTGGAAGAGAGAGTTGTTGCAGTACCTGAGTTCAGCCATCTCTGTCTCCTGAGGCTTTTTGAGATCTGAAATAGGGCAGATTTGGATCTACACATCATCCTCTTGAGTAGATATAACAGTATCTGCCTCTCAGAGCAGGGTTTTTTATCCTTAGGGCAGGCATCTGAGCACCATATTCAACATGTAGGACATGCGGATGCCCCAAACTTGTTTTTACGGAGATCAGGACATAAACTGGGAGTGAAGGTGGTGACTGCTTGTGCTACAAACAGCAACTCTGCACTTCTCAACAACCCTTGTGAGCCTGAGGTGTTGCATGGTGTAAATCAGGATACCTAACTGAATATCTTCCCGGGTGCATGTTTTTGCTTAGGAAAACGGGCCATTCTAATTTTTAGGAGCTAGCTATCAGGAAAGATGGTGACAGAGTTGCTGAGAGGGCCCCATGGTGAAAGCTGATACTCCGGGAGTGGGACTCTCTGCTTCTGCCTTTATTCACACACTGCTGAGCCCCAGGAGAAGCTGCACGCCTTGGTTACAGCCCTGCATCCAAGTCGGGGAGCAGTGGGATGCTCCACCTCTCCGCAGTGTTGGGTAGGCTTTATGAGAACCACGCTGTTCCATGTAAGGCTTTTTTGTGTGCCTGGGTCCAGTAGTGCAGGTCTATGTACTACCTGTACTATTGGTGCAAAGCTGAGCTTGCCTTCTGTTGTGGGGAGGGCATTTTTTAAGTCCCCCCTTCATTCCATTGGAGGTTTTGGGTTTTTTTCTTCTGTGCGTTCGCCCTCTGAGTCACAAACGACGGTACTGAGGAATGTGAGCCTCTAAATGACAGAGCAGCTGAATCAAACTGGTTCATGCTAAGCTGCCATCGGTTTGTCTCCAGGTGCAGAATGGGGACAGTTTTGAGTTCCTAATACTGATACCACAGGAACACCAGTTCCTCCACAAGAAATCTGTTGAAAGGACCCTTGTAAGGATCTTTGTACTGCTTTTAACAAATCTGTTTACTGGAGGAATATACCCCCATGGGTGTTTCCCCAAATTGCAGCACACCGAGAAGTGGGTTGTTGGCAGAGGCTGGCTGTGAACTCTGCGTCCGTCCAGCAAAACCATCGGAGCAGTGGAGATGAGCATCAATAAGACAGTCCTGGTTTACTGCTGTTGGGGGTCTGGTCCAGCATCTATAGCTTTTTGCCCTGTAGATAGTGTGGGCAAAGTAATACCACAAGGAATGAATCCCAACTGGATCCCAGCTTTTATATTCGGGGGATGGGGGGGGATGTTTGCATTTCATTAGTGTTAAGTTTGCCATTTCCAAGGATTGGGAAGAAAAATCTCTTCCCTCCTTGCTAGAATATAGAGTGGTGTTTACTTTCTCATTTTGAAATTTTCCCATCTTGTGTAACAGCTGTGCTAGGGCAGGACTTGCTCTCTGCTGAACTGCTGCTTTTTTCCTTTGGCCTTTGTTAAAATTTCTGATAAATAACAGACTGTCTACAGCTGTTCAAATGATGTTGCTTTTTCTAAGTGTCGCTTCGGTGTTCATTCCCATCGATGTGGGCTTTGCTTTAGAAGGTAAATAAGGGAGAAATAGGGCTTGCTGTTGAGTAAAATTGAACATGTGGGCAGTGGGAAAAGAATCTGAAATGCGAATTGCCCAAGCCTACAGAAGCCATCCACCTCCGGCTGTGATGGAGACACTGTGGCATCTTGGCAGCATTGCTGTGTGCAATTTTCTTTAAATAACTAGTGGGGTTTTTGTTTGCTGCAGTTGGTGCTATTTCTTCACATTTTCTCATTCAAAGGTAATCTGCTTCTAAGAAGTGATTAGTGCGATTTGCACACAGAAGGCCTCACTGGGCTTTGAATTTTTGCAGTGGCATTAGCTATGCTAGTGCTACTGGGCTCACCTCTGAAATAAATAGTGAGAATATATGTGACTTAATAGTATACTAACCTATTGTTATAAAGATAACATTGTATAATTTATATTAATCCATGGTTTATTTTACTTAGATGCTTTCTCTAAAAACTTCACAAAATCACAATTCTGGAATGAAAGGATCTTATGAGCAAGAACTGATGATTTTGTTTTTCACACACTGTATTTTTCCTTTCAACAGCAGTAGTTCTGTACATTTATTGCTTTTAACCTTTGTGCACAGATCCCTCTAAGAAGCCGAAGGGCAGAATTTGGTCTGAATTTGAAAAACGTAAAAAATTTTGAAGGAACAATAGGAGGGCAAAGTTTTATCTGTGCTTGAGATTAGAAAATGAATTTCCGTAGTAATATTTAGGTGAGGTTAATACTCAGATAAGTTTGCTTTATTTCCTGTTGCAAACTGCTTATAAAGACAAAAAAATATACTTTATAAATCCAAAGAGAGAGAAAAAAGGAATGAACTGAAGTAACTCAACTCTGTCCTTTCCACAGCTGAGGACACAAAGTAGTAATTGTTGCTTAGCTAAATTATCACACAAAAGAACAGCAAGTCATTCATTTCCACATGAAAAAGCACAAAAATAGGGTTTGTATAAGACTGATTGGAAGGTTTAAGATGAGAATGTCAATGTTAAGGTTTCCCCTTAAGGTGTTAGATCTGCTTAGGCTGAAATAGGTTCTGCTTTTGCACCAGCATAGCTGATGTAAACCTGTAGCAATGAAATAAATGGAGAGTCCGCACCATGGTCTGAACATTTTGACAAATATGATGGGCCTGATCCTCAGCTCTTCTATTTTTTTTTTTAAACCTTCCTCAAGACTGTTGGAGTTGAAGAAGTTTACATCATTTGTAAGCCAAAAGTTTTGGTTCCAGGAGAGTACCAGCACTTACCAGAAGATGACAGATCTAATGGCCTTGTAATTCCCTGGCTGACTCTTGAAATACAGGATGCTGGCTAGCAGCAGTGCTGCCAGGCAGACAGATATCGTTCTGCTGGAAGACATGAAATTCTGGTGCTTTTGGAAAGAAGCTGAATTCGTTGGTTACAGGGAAATCTCAAAAAGGAACTTGAGAATTTTGCGAGCATGTGCTTCAGGTTTGCTCAACATTTTGAGGCAAGTGTAAATCACTTCTAAGTAAGCTGCGACGAATGAAGTGTTCATAATTACAAGCTGCTAGTCAATCTTTACACTATTTTTGCCTGAGTACTGCTTAAATTACTACAGCATATTTTATAGACAGAAAAGTGTGACTAATTAATACCTGCAACATCAGTAGGCTCATATAGGAATAACAGTGAGAAGAAGCCAAACTTCTTAGATTTAAGCCTTTGGTTGAATATGACAATTTCTTGGATTAGAAGTGGTAAATTGGGGACCTCAGCCAAAACCTGGGTGATCAGCCACTCCAGGCATTTTTCACCAGCTTGGCAGAGAGACCAGGGACTGAATGGAGGTAGAGGCTGAACTATGCTCTGGTTCCCTGAGATGGCCCCATCTCGTGAGGGTTCTGGGCAAAATTGTGACTAATGAGAAATACATGTCCCGCAGAAGCACAGCTGCCTGCACCCCCTGGGTGACTGAAGACCTGCAGGACACTTTTCAGTTGTAAGTCTTTTAATGGTGATAAACACTAGATTTTTATCAGATTTTAGAGAGGCATCAAAAATGCACATGCAAATTGCCAATCTTTGTTGATCTCGGGACCTGTTTTTCCTGTGGCAGCTGGGGCCATCTTAGAAGAAAGCAGCGATAACAATGCGGTAAGAGCATTTCTCTAGACCTTTGTAGTTGGTGAGAGAGGATGTTCAGTTTACCCCAGATAGTAGCCATAATGTGTAAACAGCAAGGCTTGTGCGTGCTATTTTCTGAAGCGTGGTTTGGGGAGGCTGGCCACTAGCTGCTGCTAAGAGCAGTGGAAGAGCCACACTCCAAACGTTGGACAGATACACATCTAGGTCAACACTGCCGGCAGCCAAAAGTGTGCGGCTGTAGCCACTCGGTGAATGTATCTTTATTGCTGCCATTCTGCATTTCTGACTGTTGTACCGGGGCCCTATGTCTGCTAGGAACAAGATTTTTGGTTCATTATTTAAATGCTTTTGAAACTGGGCTTTCATATCAGAGGGAAAGTAGGTTTCTTCACTTTGTTCATGCAAAAGCGTACTTGGAGAATCGTAAGACTTTCTAGGCTCCTGGCCTTTGTCTTCATTAGCTGGCACAGCAACCCTGTTCAGTCTCAAAAGCTTGTTCTCTGGTTTGAAAGCAGAAATGAAACCAGGACTACCAAGACTGGTAGGAGTCAGGCAGGGCTTTGCGGTGTCAAAGCTGGTGTCATGTGGGATTTGGTCTTGGACTGGCTGGTGAGAATTTTGAATGTGGAGACAGTAGACAGCATCATGGTTATGCTCTGTTGTACCTTCTTTGCCATGTTTTTTTAATGAAAGGTGGCTTTGATATACCTACAACTGGGAAGCATTCATTCCTGATGTGTACCATCTGGATACAGATATTGAATCTGGAGACTGTGTTTTTATCAAATAATTGCCTTTTCATTATAGGTACAATAGATAGAGAAGATCTATTCAGGCAGGTAGTCCTTTGCTTTTCCACAAAGGAATTCTGCCTTCTGCAATTGAATCATAATATTTGCTTGTATGTTCAACTGAAATGCCCAAAGCAGGATTTCTATATCCAGAATTACAACACAGGGGTTCCTAATTGCCATTCCTTTTCCACATCAATTGTTTTTTAAACCACCTTATAAGAATATTGTTTAAAAAAAAAAAAGGAAACAAACCCCAACCCTCCCCCTAACCTTTTACTGCAGTGATATTTGTGGAAGAAAAGCTGCAAAAACACTTTATGCAGGGCATATGAAAGGTAAATGATTTTGATTTTTAACCATAATATTTTACTTTCCTAAAATTTATCTTCTCTCTTGGAGGTTCTGTACAAGAAAAGAGGATCTGTAACCCTTCTGCTAGCATTATTCGGAATCTCTTCGAAATTTTCTTTAATTACAAATGTCATGGATACCTTCCTGGAAGGATTTATTACAACAACAGGGTCGATTAAATTATAAAAATTCTGGCTTGTGCCATATCCCAGTACTTCCTTACCTACCTATTTTTCCATGCACATAACATTCCTGTTAACTTCCTGTGCTGTTCTATTCACTGCTTCCCACAGTGGAATGGGCTTCCCTTCCCTCTTTTCATTTCAGTAGCAAGCGGGACATGCTAAAAATGTGCGCCTGTGCGTGTGTGCGCGTGTATGTGCGTGTGCCTGTGTGGTGTCCAGTGTTTACACTTCTCGTGGACGTTTTGCTCTTAGCCTCTTCCATCCCCGATGCTTTATGTGGTCAGCTGTGGCTCTGCAAACCTGGCCAGCGCCCTGGGAAGGCATGAATAGCCCTTGTTGTGCTAGCACACCTGTGTTCTGCGCACAGCTGCTTGGTTCACAACAGGGTTGCTGTTAGCAGTTACGAAACGTTTTCACACCACCCACCCACTGTCCACTGGTTTATAACATTTGCTGGCACTTCTGTCCAGCTTGAACTTTTTTTTTTTTTTAATTTAAAGGGCACTAGGATGCTTTATGTATAGGAATAACAAGCCAAATTGACACAGCACCTGATTAAAAGATACTCCCTCTCTCCTGTGTTAAAGATTACTCTTTTTCTTTCTGTGGGAATTCTGCAACTATAAGGAAAAGTGTTTCTTGTTTTTTCTTTTTTTTTTTCCTACTTAACAGACATTTTTGTGCTACATACTGTTGCAGAGGCAGAGTCACCCAATTGTTCTGTTTTATCTGTATATTTTAATAGTAAGTTAAGACACAAAGCAATAAAAGGCTACCCATATAGCTAACTTTTTAAACCACCAGAGCTGATTGAATGGAAAACTCAGCTCTTCTGAAAGGAAGATGCCCAAACCCCCACTTTTCTGGTAATCTAGATGATGTCAAATCTCCAAAACAGAAAACTGCGCTAAAGGAAAAAATAAATACAAAATGTGGTGGCAAAGTGAAGCAGGTGCTCCATATGGAGGGGAAAAAAGACAAATTAACTTAACATAAAAACTGCTTCATTTCTATTGGAGAATGCTATTTAAATTCATAGACTAGGAAGACAGCTGAACTCTTCTGTGTAGTTTTATCAGCTGTGTTTTGTATCTCTCCATGACACAGTATGTGGCTCTTTTCTGAAAGCAGGACAATGTGTTTTGACAGCCCTTGGCAGTGAGAGCAACAGTGAGGAAAGCAAACCAAAGTGATTCAAATTAACACGAGCTGGCTGTTGCGAAGCTGGACCATCCAAAGCATTTCCCATGAAAAGAGTACCTCAGATATTGTAAGATGCAACATAGCCAACTGGGTTAGAAACAATGAGCTGCTAACACTGCTCACCATGACATCACCTACAGAAAACGTTGTTGTTCTTTGGTGAGCTACAGGGGCATTTAGCTCTAGTCCTGTTTGACAAGGTGAACAGATCCTATACTGAGCTCTGTTTAGGACCTGCAGGGGAAACAGCATCAAGCAGAAGGGCAAAGCTCAATTAGAAGTTCTTTAAGTAACCTTGACCATTTCTGGAGGGGATGACTTGCATGGGATTTTGTTGTTCTTCTAGATCATACATGGTTGTGTGAGTGTATTTTGCTGTCATGTGACTGCTGATGACTTATTTTTTAAACACTTCATTGCTGATCAGAAGGAAAAAGATTGAGAATTTATTATACCTTATTAGTTGTCTACAGTCCTTCTAATTAAAAAGAAGTGCAAACATCTCTGGTAACCTTAGACTTAAGGATTCTCTGCTGATGCTAGAGCAATCTCCATGAGATCCATTCCTGGTCACTTGACTCACAGCTAACTGCTTTGAGGAATTCAAAATGGTCCAGAAAAAAACCCCCTGAAGATACATCAAAGCTGAAAAAATGTGACTTCTGTCATTCACTTCCTCTTCTGGTCTTTCCTTTCATATTCCTTTGCTTTTGGTAAGAACATATTATTTTCTGAGATGTACAGTGCTATGACCCATCTCTCCATTTTGTGTGTCACAAAGTTTCTTTCTCCCACATTCTGACTTCCTAAGAATCTTCCTTTTACTTAAGATCCTTTCATTTATATTCTCTTTTGAGCATCTTTTCCCATCTCATCACCAAATGAATCTTACTTTAGATAATTCAAAGTATCTGTTGTTTTCTTCTTCTTCCCACACCTGCCCACATTTGACTTTTCTTCTCATATCCAGTGCCTTGCTACTCTCATTTCCAGCTGGAAGACCTTCCCATTCCAATAGAACATTTCCTCCCCCCCCGCCCTTATCAATTACAAAGAGGATGGTAACTCTTCTACTTGTGTTTCAGTCCCTCATGATCCATAATGGATTTTATCTGCACTGTACTCTGTGAAGCAAGGAATTGTTGTAGATGCATAAAAATAAGCGATTTGCCCAAGGTCACTGTTAATGTGTAAATTGAGCCCAAACCTCGTGGATCCTAATCCTAGCTGTGGAGGCAGTAATAGCAATGGTGAGGAGGGTGGAAAGTCCAGGCAGATGATTTGTATTCCTTACTTATGGCCAAATATGACACAAATAGAGGCACCCTGTTCGTGATGAGGAGAGGCGGGAGAGGGGGACATAATTCGTGCTATTCAGATTCTGCTATTTAACGTTTGCCGATCCCTAATGGGATATTTGCAAAGTATAATATTTTCTAACAGCTGTAAGGACAAGAGAGCCTAAAATTTCTCCCTATACATAATATCCATGAAATTGCATTGAATATTGTAATGATGTGTTATGTTGCCATTAGCTCCCTGTGAATACCTAATTTGGAAGGTTAATGAAATTGACAAATGTGTGTACTGTACGAGCATTGTCAGGACTAGTTAATGGCAACTCTCACATTTTTATTTGGAAAATTATATAAAGCTGAAAGTGACAATTATGGTAACTTCATCTTTTTTGGAATCTAGCACAGTGTGCAGTTTATTTAAATCGGGTTGTATGTGTCTTAAATTTGTATACCATCATATGAAGTCCTTTGCTCATCATGTGATTATATACTTAATTTCTGTATGAATGAATGCACGTATTGTGGTCTTTTGTAGGATATTGGGCCAATTTTTTGGGGTTTTGTGTGTATTCCACACTAAAATACCATAAGTCCTTGTCTTCCTGTTGGCTCAACAGTGCTTGATTACAAAACTGGTGCCAGTTCATTCAAAGAGAGATCACACATCCAAAATGCATTTCCCCAGGCAAGGAAAGTATGCTAGAGTATACTGGAAGAGTATGCTCTTATATTTTCTGTAAATGACTGAGCACCATAAAAGGTCACTTGCAGCTGCTGCTGCTTCCATGTATGAATTTGATGAGATCCCTGAAGTTTGGGCCCTAGATATTTCTGTGGCTCTAGATAGTATTTCTTTAGGTCAAGGTCACATTTTTAGGTGTAAATAGTCTGACTTGAGATATTCTTTTGGTCTAAAGCTGTTTGATTAAGCAGAGCTTCACACAGTGAATGACCCATTATGGTCCCAGGGGTCTCAGATTCATCTGCTGGGAAGCGAGAAGAGATGTTATAATGACCCTCTGTGCCACACTGTGGCATGGATGATGTTACCTCATTGGAGACTTGCAAGCTGGAAAAAGGTGAATGGATGGAATGAGAGCTGTACAGCCCACTTCTCCTGTTAATTTTTGGCCATCTCTTCAACTCGTTGTGAAGTTTCTTTTGAGGGAGGAGGTGTCACCAACGAGGGGTGCTGCCCTGAGGAGACCATGTGTGTCACTTCCAAGAACAAAGCAGTCTTTTAAACCCTGTGCTGTATTGAGCCTGTGAGTCACGAATCTTTAGATCAATAACCAAAATGTTTTTGTATGTGGGGGCAGCCCCAAACAGAGTGACTCAGCGCTGGCAGTTCCACGTTCAGCATGCTTGTGAGCAGGACCTGGTCTCAGTTGACGGATTGCGTGAGCGGGGCCGGGTGATGTGTGGAGGCTGAGGCTCTGCTCACGGATGTGGCAGAGTGGAGCTTTCTTTCTGATAATTGGAACACCTGCCCCTCATTCAGCTTCATGCAGGAGTTGTGTTTTCAGGCAGGCCAAGATGCCACCTGCAAGTCAGCAGCCTCTCTGTCTGTCTTTGCCATTTTTTATAAGGTGATTTGGAGATGCTGAAGTTTAAGATGTTCTTAGATTCTGTAGTGGCTTTCTCCCCTTTTGTTATGTTGCATTAAAAAATACAAGGCAGAAGCTGGTGGACAAATGCATCTATTCAGATCCTTTGTTGTGGATGCCACAGATTCCAGTGGTCTAAAACTCTGAAGAGTGATCAAGTGCTTGTCCTTCTCACACTTGACAACAGGGACTCTTTCTGCTCTTGCTCCAGAGTCCTGGTGGTCATGCCACATCAGGCTCATGGTAATGCTCTGGAAGAAACTGAGGTCCATCAATCACCCCATGGACCTCCTCCCCAAAAGCACAGGTCACACTTAAATGTTTGCAACAGCTGTGGTTGTCAATTTATACATTGATTTGAAACAGGAAGTTTGGAGCCTGGAAAAGCTTCACACTGAGATTTGTCTTGTTAAGTGGCTGTGTTTTGCTCCTCTGTGGATTAATGATTTACTCGTAGCTCAGTAAAGGGTAAGAGATGTCTGCACCTGGCCTATTGAAGGGACATTTGCATTTGAAGAAGTTAGGCCAGTTAATCGTCTAGGGAGAGGACACCGAAGCTGACTCCTGAATAAAGGAGGAGAGATGAATTTGAATGAACCTTCATGGAAAAACTGTAACAAGTAGTACACAGTTATAAGTTAGCCTTCTTCTTCAGCTGCAAGTTGACTCCTGTGAATATATATTTGGGGTGGAGAGCATACATCAGCTCTGAGACTCTGACTATGTGGATCAGACGTGGTTTAGATCTTATTTGGCATCTAGATACAAAGTGAGACAGGGTGAAGGAAAGACAGTTGGGGGCCTCTGGGACTTGATTTTCTTTCTTTTTTTCCCAGCCGTATGTTATAAATCTTTGCAAACCTCTTGTTTATTTTGGATTGGATAAATAAGTGTTTCTCCTTGCTTTTGACTTGGCTTGCATGGAGGATGCTTTCCAGTGATGGTTAACATAAAACCTTACCCTGAAAACCGATATTTAGGCACAGTCTAGTAACATCAAAGTCCCCGACACGTTGATCCGCAATATCCCATGACCAGCAGAAGTTGCCAGCTGTGTATGGGACAGTATGGGAGCTGGTAAAGTAGGGAGACTATACTAATGCAGAATTTTTGGTTCACCAGCAGAAGGCAGGGGTTCTTGTGCCCAGAGTGTCAAAAAGCATATTGATCCTCTAAGTTCAGGTTCCTCTCCACAGCTCTTGCGTAGCACATGAAAAGCAGGTAAAATACTTTAGCTTTCCTTTGAGAGCTCTGCCTCTAGTATACTGAAAGATATTTCGTACTTCCTGCAGAGCTGAACATATTTGATACACATAAGAATTCTTCTTTTCTGACCATTTGCTTCTGGACTCTGTTTGCAGGAGGGAGACAGGTAAGATTGCTGCTGATAAATCAGATTTATTTCAAGGTCAGGAACTAAAGTTATCTACTGCTAACTCATGAAATTGGAGTAACTTGGAGAAAGAAGTAATGATGAGGAAATATTTCAAATTAAATTATTTTCCGAAAGAGAGATAATAGGGCCATCAAATTTTTGGAACTTTTTGCCATTTTAAGCAGAAGTAGAGAAGGATTAATGATGAGTTATTTTGAGGGAGGGTGCTGCCAGCGCACCACAGGGACTGGTGAGGGCTCCCTAGGCTGGGAACAGAGGACCTGGGCCTGTCCTACCACCCCTAAGCAATGATTTCTTCTTGTAAGTTTATTCCCACCCTGAGGGTAGTAGGTGTAGAGCCCTAAGTCCTCAAAGAACATTGACTTTGTCAAAAACTAAGACACTAGCAAGAGAAAGGAAACCTGTCTAGAAGAATGATCCATTTCCTTTAACAGAGAAAATCATGCTGGAAATCTGGCTACAAGTACAGAGTGGATGCAGGGCAGCAGAAAAGAAAAAGAAACATAAGTAACATAACAGAACACACTCCTGATATCTGTGGAACATAAAAGAAGTCCCAACTATCAAGCAAGTGTGGATAATTATTGATTCATTATGATTTATTTCAACATCCAGTGAAAAAAATCTCACTGACTTCAAGAGATGCCAAACTGAGCTGATGGAAAGATAAACTAAAATTAGAGTTCACAGTCCTGGGAAGGGTGATTATTCTGTTGCTTCTTGAATGCATTTGTTTCATCTGTGAAATTCAGCATATTTTTCTAAAAATGTCAAAACTATGCAAAAAGACAGAGAAGGGATGCCATTTCTCTGAATGCATTTAGTACAAGCCATAGCTCTGCCTATGCAGCTGTTTCCCAAGCTAGGAGAAAAAAGAATGCCTTTGTATTCAAGAAAGAAGAGTCTTGATAAAAAAGTCATAGTTTAACCTCTAACATGCTAACTTTTGATTTAAAATGTATAAAAAAAAGGAATACGTCTCACCAAAATAATTTTATTGAATCAAGGATGTTTCTGATGTGAGTTTGTGCTGTGGTACCTTCTACTTGGGAGGCAAAAATTGAAGTATTACCTCTCTCTGAGGCTGAAGGGGAAAAATCCTACTAAATCCAACATATCCAGATTTCTGTGCTAGTCTTCCACTTTCAGAGCTGATGAACTAGCACTCAGGCTAGTTTGTTCGGGCACTGACAGTATAGAAATTTTCATGCTTTCATGACTCTTCTGATCTCTCTGTCCTTTAATTAAATATGTTTTGGATTACCATCCAGGTTTCAAAATTTCCCTCAATTTCTTCCATGACTAACTTTGTCGTACTGCAAGTACTCTGTCCATTGTCTACTCCAAAATGATTCAGACTACGTAGAATTAACCGTCCAGAACCGCATCAAGTGTTAGCAGTGGCTATCACGACCTGCTTGTTATCCTTGTTGCCCTGGTAGAAAATCATCTTTCTGGGTCATACTCAAAGTATTCATTCAAGTGACACAGGGATCAAGAACAGCATTTCCAGGGAGGCAGAGGAGGCTGTCAGCTTCACACCAGCACTCCCTAACGAGGTGCAAGTCCTTGTCATCGTATAGTATGTCACATTCCGGCTGTGCTTATAAATGTGGGAAATAAAGAACTGTGCCTGTCCCTTTCTTTCTCTGTGCTCTGTGGCTTTAGCTCTCTATGCCAGCCTTTACTGGACATCGGATTTGTTATTTTTTCCAGGAGAAGTATTGCTGCCTGAGCAGGTTAGCTCTATGGGAGCAGGTTTCGGCCGGCGGCTCTGTGGGATGCAGACAGCGTGTGGAATGCAGGGCACGAGGGATGCTCAGCACCCAGTATTATAGGATTCTTCTGTTGTCTTCGCTTCGGTGAGTCTTCCTGGGTGGCTGAGGTTTACCTGTGGGAGTCGTAAAGTATGTTGCTAAGCTTATTTTTGGAATTTCTTTTAAAAATTTTCTGTCCCTGTTGCCAAACACATGGGGTTTGTTTTCAGACTCTTGACTTCTCAGGTAAAGCTGTCATGTTTATTCTGACTCACTACATCAACATATAAATATGAGATTTTTGTTTACATTTATTGCTTGTGTGTCTTTATGTAGCCTGGAAACATTCTTCACAGTGCTTTATTCATTTCCCAGGTATGAAAGAATGAGGAAGAAAAAAATTACTGTGTAATTGCAGAAGATGCATTTGGGCTCATGTGTTAATCCTGGGACAGATTTGGGTTTATTTCAGGATAATTACCAATCTTAGTTTTGACCATCACTTGACATTTACATTTTTTTTTCCACTTTTCAGCATGAAAGCTGTGAGTCATCCTTGAAGTGAGTGTTGCCTGTAGAGCGCATTTGAGGAATGGTTTGGGGCAAGATGACTTGAGTTCACAGGTTCTGTAATCTGTCATCTACTTTGCAGTACTTTAATTTACTAACATTTTCACAGGCTGCAGACGGTGGCTCTCTGCTCAGATTAACCACAAGCTCATTCTGCTTCACCACAGTTTGACCTCTCTGATGAGCTACACATTAATGTGTTTACAGACTGTGTATGTATATCTGGCCATAGACTAGTCAAGGCATGCACAGCACAGAAATAATTTTTATTTCCAAATGTGTTTGGTTTTGGCTGTGATCTGGCTAGTCACTTATTCCTTGTAAATGATTTTCATAGTGTCAGTTTGTCAGTGTTGAGGAGTGCTGTTAAATATTGTCATTTAAAAACCCCCCAAAACAACAGAGAACATAATTGTTGGGACTGTGTTACAGAATCAGGTCAGAAAAGACCTTGAGAGGCAATCTAGTCCTAGAAGGTGTGAACCAGTTAGCCCACTCACTGTCTGCTGCAGCTTACTCCTGGAGACCTGTCCTGCTCCCTAGTTGTGGGTGTTCAGCATCCTCTGACTCACCACAGTTTATTGTGATAGATCTCAGTTTATTTTACTAAGGTAAGCCTCAGGCTTGTGGAAGCCAGGTGAACTCGTCTGCTGCATCTTCTTGACTAGGAGGGTGGAGAGAGGCAGAGCAGACAACTGAAGGTCAGGATTGAGCTAGAGCAGCTGAAGATCTCTGCCGTGACATGTGCGTTCATATCCTTGGCTTTAGCTTGTAACTGCTGAGTCGAGCACCTGCTTCTCAGCTGCACCAGGTCATTCATAGCTGACCTCAGAAGAGGCTGTTCTGAAGTGAGAAGCAAGCTGAACCTGCAGCCCATTAAATTAGTACCTGCAAGTGGCCCCTATGACTGGATTAATGATCAAATGTTTGAGGGAGGCTGTGCTATTCCACAAGAATACTTGTTCTCACCTGAGGCACCAGGGCTCAGTGCAGTTTATGAAGCCACACTGATCTCTTTGGAATGTGCTGCAAGGTTAGCATCTCCAGAAGATGATGGATCTCACTGCTGGTGAGGGATGTGGGTGCTCCCATGTGCTATTGCAATTATCTCCATCCTTCATAACAGCTCAATACTGAAACATGCTCTTCAGAGCTGCTGGCATGTTGTGGGCTGCACTTTCCCCCAGTGAAGAGTGAGCGGGAGGAAAGCTTTGATGTCCATCTTGCCAGCCCACCACGGAGCAACAGATTCATTGGAATTGGAAGGGATCTCTAGAGATCGTCTAGTCCAACACCCCTGCTAAAGCGGATTGCTTACAGTATATTACACAGGATTGCATCCGGGCAGGTTTTGAAAATCTCCAGAGGAGACTGCTCAACCTCTTTGGGCAGCCTGTTCCAGTGCTCTGTCACCCTCCCAGTAAAGAGGTTTTTCTTCATGTTTAGATGTGTTCCAGCTTGTGCCCATTACCCCTTGACCTGTCACTGGGCACCACTGAAAAGAATCCAACTCCATTCTCCCTGCACCCACCCTTCAGATATTTATAGACATTGATAAGTTCTCCTCTCAGTCCTGTCTTCTCCAGGCTAAATAGTCACAGCTGGGATGCATTCAGTTGCTGTGTTCCACAGCAACCAGCCCCACATGGTGACTGTCCCCCCATGTAGGGTTGTGGGGTGGGTGGACTGAGGGATGTCGGTAACACCCTCCAAGTTCAGGCATAAATAGATGCCTCTTAGTCACTGCCTTTTAATCCAACCTGGGTTTTTTTTTTTTATCTTCCATTGCTGTAATTTTAAAGAAGAACATTGTGCAAATGTTCAAACAAGAGCAGTCCTAGGAAGGGGTTTCAGCTAGTTTATTTTTGAAGATTGCTTTCTCACTTGCTCTGGTGTGAGACATACAAAGGTAATGTGCTTCTCTCCTTTTCTCTCTCTTTTTTTTCCCCTCCCAGCATGTAGAAACTTGTTATCAGTTTCATTGTGCAGATAAAAAACTACATCTTGAGCAACATCTATAAATGTCACAGGGCTGGGTTTTTCGAGTGTTTACTGAGAACATATTATGTTTTAGTGTCTCTATCATAAATACCTTTTTGTTAATCTTTCACTCTCACTAAATCTATTACAAGCTTTAATCAACCTTTCTAGGCAGTAATAAAATGTTATCAGCAGTTGGCAGAGATTATAAGTGACAGACCCTAATGTTTTCTAATGATTGTCATTATTTAGAAGGTTGTTTGTAGTTTTACAGAAAAATAATTAGATCTATTGCATACATTTTAAAAGAGGGGAGTGTGCCTCCTCTGATAGTTTACTCTCTAGAAATCTAATTTGTAAATAATTACTTAAAAAGAAAAAAAACAACAAGGCAGACCTGAATGGAATTTCAGGGTATATTTAGGCCAATGCAGTTAGAAAAGAACACGCTTTGTGTTAAAAAGACAGGATATTCCCCATGTGAATACATACAGTTCCCAGTTTTTCGCCTATTATCAACAGGACCTGAAGTAGGAATTTCCAAGAATGCATCTTCCTCTTTATCACCTAGATGCCTTGTTACACACACAAATATAGACTTCACAAAACTAATATTTTATATTATGCAATTTATTTTTCCCTTGAAGAACAAATCAATACTCTTTCACTTACATACCATGTTTCTGCAATTGGTGAAGTGAAAGGTTTCAGATGGGATATACATGAAGGTGAGATTTTCATAGTCCCCTTAAATTTTAAAGTTTGTGGCTTTTTTTTCCTTTTTAATGTGGTTTTTTTTTTTAACCTAAGATCCTGTAAACATTGTACTCTGGCTCAAATGAGATATGGATTCTCAGTTGGTGTGACTATATTTTAATTTTCATTGTCCTGGTTCATGGTGTTGCTGAACTTAGAGAAGGTGCAGCCATAAGTTTAGCACAAGCTGCTTGTTGGGCTTGTGCTCCAAGCATGGTGTTCAGTCAGACGTCTCCACTTCCTCCCTCCCACGTACCATGAGTTCACCATGACGAAGTAGCTCCCTTGCTCCAGGCTCTGCTGAGTCCCTGAAGCTGCAGAGGCTTTTTACTGGGCTCCTGTTACAGCCTTTGGGCTTAAAGAGCCACAGGCAGGAGCCACTCTTCGAGAGCATCACCTTCTCCCCTTCTTATTTTCTCTTCTCTTATATGACCCCAGGTGTGTGTCTGTTGAGAAAGGGTACCTATGAAGCAGCGCATCAAATACTTGTGGTGAATATACCTACAGTAATCCCAGATGCTTTCTTGTCCCCCAAAACCAAAATCCTCGCCAGCACCAGGCTGAAAGCATTTTATAGTTTAATGTTGTTTCATGCCCAGTGATCGCTCACTGCTGACCTGCTTTTAGAGGATATAAAAAAATCTGTGCAGGTGTCTAGGTCTCATGGCTGTGTATGCACAAGGAAGCACACACATGCACAATCCTTTAGGCTAAGTGACCAGTTTAAGCAGAAGTATAGATGAAATGAGATTAGTGTAACCAAACTGTATCTTATCTTTTTAATCGCAGACCTCTTCCAGTCTGCTTTTAAGCCTCAAACTTGAAACTCCTTCCCCAAGTACACACTCTTCTCTGACTTCAGTTTGCCTTTCACTCGGCCTAAGGATCAGCCATGCACTTAGGATGAACTTGAACATTATTATTAATTTCTGTGTATTTTTTTGAAAAGCTTGGTTTATTTCTTGCAGTGGATTTCTGCTGGCCAGCATAGATGTTGACTCTCTTTAATCTTGTCATCACCTCTCAAACATTTCTAGAGTGTTATGCTGACTGCTTTTTTTGTTTCTAGTGATCTCTGTTTCTGAACATCGCAGAAACTTTCTTGTTTAATTCTACTTATAAAAAAGGATATGTTTAAAAAAAAATCCCAACAAACTGATTTTTCGCTCCTTAGTAAAAACGAAATGGTGTGCTTTTTCTAAGCAAACTAGGCATTTTTAGCAATTAATTTCTTTTCCCAAACTCTCCATTACCCTGGAGAAGGATGTGCATCCGAAAGATATTATAAAGTAAGCAGAAAACCAAACTTGAAAGGACTGGCAGTGTTTAAAGCTAGCATTTGGAGTATATCTGCAAGAAGCAGCAGCAGTGTTTAAATGGGAAATTCCAGACTATAAATTCTTTTTCAGCTAGATTATATGCAGTACAAGTGTTGACTTTCAATTTATACCTTTGATATGACTCACTGAATGTTCTGATTCTTAGTTTATTTGTCCTGTCTTCAGCAAAATGGATTGAATATAGGGTTATCCAACCATGATGCGTTGTCTCTGTGCCTCAGATGTTATATTGATGAAATCTTAGTGTCTGGCACTATCTAAGAGGAATATAAAAATTTGATTTGGTCTGCAGCCAGCTTTCCTCCCACTCTGGAACAATGATGGAACATCTGGGAGAACGCTGTATTCATTAACCCAAATCCTGAACACTTCACGTAATACCTGATCCTGGAAGAATCTGTTTAGTTTTTCAGCCTGTGTAATTTGTGCTGGATGAAGCTAGAGCGTATTCAGTCAAAGGATCTTGTCTCTTTTACATTTTTGAGCTTTTATGTGACATTACGGTTTGTCGTAATTGATGATAACAAGGTTCCCATTTGTTATCTGATTTTAAATGCCAGTTACATGCATGGTGGCTCACTCCGTTCTCTCTCCTCCAGAAGTTTCTCTTTATTTGTCATTTGTATTTTCAGCTGGAGACCTTAGGGTTTTATCTTGCCCATCGTCTCAGCTGAAGCCATATGCCAAGAGGCCTCTTAACTTTCCTGAGGATGGATCTTGGAATATCAGACTGGTGTCAGTGTGGCACCTTTATTGTTTTTCCTGTTTTCACAATCTCCTCACAGTGGCAGATGCACACCAGCATTGTGGCTGGCAGAATAGCCATTTTCCTCCCGGGGTTTGATACTGGGCCCTGGCCAGCTGCCGTGGGGATATACAAAAGGGATGCAGTTGGTACATCCTGAAGTTGAACGTCCCCTGTGATTTGCTAGTCTGTGCTTGCCTGAGAAAGCGACTGTGTTTATGTCTCCTCACAACCTCAGATTCTCTGTATGATCTGACTGTTCCTGAAATTAAATAAAGCTAAACTCCTGAAGTCTTATTTAAAAACGTCTGTCCCAATGCAGAATGTGGGAGCTCAGCTGCCTGTTTTAAGAAAGGAGGTATAAGGCTGTGGTTAGAGCAGTGTCCTGGAACTTTTTTCTCCCTTTACAGTATAGATATGCTCTGTTGTTGACTTTGGGCAGTCACACAGGCTGAGATGCGGAAAATACTTACACACCTAAATCTCACTGAGGGATTTAGCCACTTGGATAGGAGAAAGGTCCAAATTTTCAAAGATCCGAAATCTTTCAGAGCACCTCGTCTACAAAATCAACAGAATCCTTTGATGTGAGGAGGACAGATGCACCATGTTTGTAACATATATTTGTAACATATATCTTTGCCGAACCCAAACACTGAATCAAAAGGAAGTAAATGCGTATGCTCTGCAACTTCCTGCCTCTTCTGCCCATGTTTGAAAGATGTACCATCTCCTTGCAGGGTTTGGCAGAGATGGAAGAATGTTGAGGAATGAAACTGCAAATTCAGTCTTTGCATTTTGTTAAGAAATCCTACAAAGGGTTTGCATAAAAATAGCTCAGAAGGGCCACTTTTCAAGGCCTTGACATCAGGATGGCTGAAAGAGTTAAGGCCATTAGCTGGGTGCAATAAAAATACTTAGTATCTCACGTCTTCAAAGCAATGTACAAATATGAACTAATTAATCTTCAAAATGGCCTTACCTCCACACCCCACAGTCAACCCTGATTAAAAAGTAAATATTCCGCTTGCACATGTAATCAAGACTCAAAGCTTTATGCTCTAAGAGGGTAATTGACTTATGCCTCGTTTGTGATTTTGATAAACAGTTCAGAGTAGTTCAAAGGATGCAGAGCCAAAGGGAAGGTCAGTAGTAGTACTGAGGTACCGAGTGAGGAGGGCTTCCTCCCTGGACGTTGTTGATTTATTTCTGGACCCAGCTCTCTTTCCACATTGGTATGAGATAGCCAATATTTATGGTAAGGTATACTGTATCTGGCAAGCCTGAGCTGCAGTGAGGAGAATGCATGACGATAATGGTACTTTAATGTAATCTTTTAGGTACATAAAGTTTTTGCTTGTCATTGCACAGTGTTTTTATTTGTGTGCAGAAACTCAGTTCACCTGCTTCAGTTCTTTCCTGAGAGTGGACCCATTACTGCATCCAGTGAGAAAGTGTAATACTGAAACTAAATTGATGGTTCGTGCAAAGTAAGGGGAAGTTGCTGTACTTAGAAAAAAAATAGAAGAAAAAAATGCATATTAATTCATCTCATACTGTGTATTTGAGAACTGCCTCTGTTCTTAAATTGATGGGAGATTCTTCATCACAATTGACTTGTCTCATGCAACTGAGTGACATTTAAAATAAAATCACTTCGATGAATTCTTATTTTAAACTGTTCTTGTCAGACCTGAATAGGCATGGTGCTGCATCACGGGGGACCTCTCAGCAGTCTGAAACCACTGCTGCTGAAATGCTTACTGCAGGTGAAATGCTCACAAGAGCAGTTACTATTTTTAAGTGTTTTGGTAAAATTGGGATGTACAAATTCCCACTGCAATAACTAGGTATTTGCACATGGAAACAACTCACCAAAGAAATGTTAATAAACACTAAAGATCAGGGAATATGAATGACAGGGCTGCAGCCAGCACCAGGCTCACACATGGTGGAAGAGAGATCCGTGGCTCTGTGGATCAATGCAGGAAATGGAAGGGAAGCAGCATTTAGCTGTCTGCTTGTTAGTTCATGGACTCAGCTGTGTGGTCAAGTCATTGTGACAAGTTACTGTAGGTGTGCTCACCTTTGATTTTAGAGCATAGTTACACTGACTGCTCAATCTTAAGACTTTGTGTGTATTACCGCAGATTCATGGTCACATCTTGTTTGTCTGAGATTTGAGGCTTAAAAGATGTACTCTTTGGCTGAGAACATAGTCCTTCTGGGTGACTGCAAGAGGTGACTCTGTCCAGTCACTTGTGGCTTGTGGGTCATAATTCTTTTCTGCTTGATGCTTTAAGGACAAACATTTCAGATGCTTAAATGTGTTTCTGATGGGGATCGGAGATTATCGGTGTGTGTGAAGTTAAAAAAAAGTCTAAAGCAGGGAGTTGAAATTTCAGTAGATGTGTTGGCAGCGATGGATATCTGCATCAAGAGTTGAAACATACTTTTATATGCAGCAAGTTTAGGGAACAGCAGTAGCTGCACTATGAACCTAGTATTTGGTCTTCTGAATGGTAGTCTTGCAACACTGAATTACCACTGGAGTATCTGTATTGGTAAAATGCTGTGTTGCTGCCAGCCCAGTAGTATGCTAATTCTCTGGACACATAAAACATCATGTAAATCTTCTTGACAGACCAGAGTTTTAAAGATCACAAAGCAGTTCTAGTAATGAGTGGTATTTATAAAAAAGCCAGTTAGTTGGAACACCTGATAAGGTATTAAAATATTCTGTTTGAAATTTGGGTGTAGTTGGTTAACAGAGTAAAAAATAATGGATTCTTATCATGCACAAATTGACTTCAGTTTGCAAGATATTCCTGGCCCTGCTGTTGAGTATTAAAAATTCAGTGTTTGTCACAAAACCCCTTCAGTTCAGTTCAACACACCTGGGTGCATGCCACAGTGGGATTATCTCTGATCTAATCACCAGGGAAAGTGGTCTTTTCAGGTCAGGACTGAGGTCATGGTCAGATTGTAGATAGAAAATTATGCTTCCTCTCTCTGAAGCATGCTTATTTACAGTATCAGGTGGTGTTCGCTCATGTCTCCCCATTTCATCATTGAAATGCTAATACTCATTCATCAGTGTCACAGATACTCCATGTGTGTGGGAGAGTGTGTTTTATATTCTTGAATAGGTGGTCTGATGTTGCGGTATCGTTTTCAAAGGTAGACCTTCCTTAATACGTTTAGGTAGCTCTATGTATGTATTTAGGTCAATGGATTCGATAGATATTAGGTTTTCATCCGTAGTAATAGTATTGGGCCTTTGTATTTCACTTGCTATGAGTAAAGCCATGAAGCACATGTGTAAGGTTTTAAGCAATTGTAAAACATAAATTCTTATGTTCCTGTTGAAATATTAAATGTTCAAGTGTCATGGAGCTCCACATACCAAGGATGCTCCAACAGTATGAATTCACTGCTCATCTTCTGTGCTTTCTGGTTTATACTGTACCATACCCTTATCAGCAAATAATTTGTTAAAATGCATGCATTTAAAAAGGACAGCATTCTTATTAGAAGTGAGATGAATATTTTGAGATGAAATATTGGAAACAAGGTGAAAATGCAACTGAAGGTAGTAGTTGTGAAATTCTTTGATCCTTTCTGTCTCCTTGCTATTATTCTCCTGGATCTGTTTTGGTTTAGAAATATCCAGAGGCTATGTCTCTTCCAGCACCTCCTACTCCTCCAGACTATTATATCAAAAGTAGGTGTAGTTATGCTTAGCTCTTGGGAAGTCCCATAGCATCAGTTTGATGATTCTCACTTCATGTTTTCAAATCCTCAGCACATGCTAGAGCAAAGTTATGTGATATGGAGAGAGGAGGAGATCAAAACAAGTTTTAGTATTTTTCTTCCATTGACGTATGCATCCATGTGTAGAAAGTAACTGATTTTCATTGATATTTCAAGATCTTGAGACATGGTGCATGGGTCAAATTATGTTAGATTTCAAGCTGTTATGTGAGATTAGTCACTAGCAACTACATATGTGGAGGGACGTGTCTTGAAGTGGCTTATTTCAGGGAAAATAGAAGCTAGTTGTATAGATAATGTCAAAAGTTACTAAAAATCTGGCTAAAAATAAAGATACAGGGAGAACAGGGACCTCTGCAACCATGTCCATTGAAAATGAAGATAAACAAATAGGTGGAGGAGATGGTAGAACACAGATGAGTGCACTGTAACTGCTCGAAGTCTAGACGTAATTAGAGAAATAAGCACTGCTAAGGCATGATTTGTGGCACCCTAAGTTTGACATCTCAGTTCAGATTAGCAAAGCCTCAGTTCTTCTCTATGGACTGGAAGACGAGAGTCTAGCCTGCTAAGTTAGACACAGATACCAACTTTAATCAGAATTTGGTGAGGTGATTTGTGTCCTGATCATGCTGGAGACCCACTGCATGGTTTTCATCCATTGCACAACATTTGACTGTAAGTGATGTGAATGGAGGATCTGAAAGAGCTTTATTGTACTGGTAAATGTAAAACTCACCTTACCTTCTGTGCAGAAGGCCAGGTGAGTTTTAATTTACCAGCACAATATCTGGTCTTTTTTATATTTAAATAAAGCCCAATATCGGTCCTTCTTTTTATTTGTCAGCACAATATGTCCTTCTCCACTGAAGGCCAGGTGAGGTTTTGTGCTGTCTGGAATACAGCAACACGAACTTCCCACCAAACAGCTTTGTTTATTCTGTTTCTATTATCATCAAAGAGATTTTGCTACTGCATCTGGTGAGGGAGGAGACAGAGCTGGGCCCAGAATTTCCATTTTGGAGCCCTTATTAACCTCATTTTGGAGCAGGTGAAGAGCAGAATGCAGATGCTGCTGGAGAAATAAAACCTAGATTAAATAGCACACATGTATCTTTGCATTAGTCCTGCTCACTTATGCTTGAGGGATAATGTGTGTGTTGAACTCTATGCTTTTTCTTGTGCACAAATTATCTCATGTCCTCTTCAGATACCATGCACATCTATCAGAAAACATACTTCAGTTTTGTTATTCAAATCAGAAAATATTTTGTTAAAGCTGGCAGAAAAACATGTTCTTGGTTTGTGGGTTTACAACAGTTTGAAAGGTCTTTGATAACTGGAGACTTGTTTTTCTCCCTTTCCCATTCTCTAGTTTCTGTAATTGATTTTCTGCTCACATGTAGCTTGGGCTCATCTGCACCAGTGTCAGCAGTAAGCACTTAGAGCAGCATGGCTGCAGTGCCACTGAAAGCCTTCCTGGGGCTCATTCCTGACATCGCAACAATGCAATGCACTGAGGCGGGAGCTGCTGGCATTTCAAAGGTGCTCAATTGCCTTAATTTTCATCGTCTGTGATCATTTGCTAAGAAAAGAGAAAAAAATGAAAAGAAGAAAAAAAACCCCAAATTGTTCTATTTTGCTGTAGGAAAACCTTTTCCTAGTCAAGCCATTCATTCCTGGGGTACTTGGATTAGCAGCTAGCCTGCTCTTTGTTTATAGACGTGTATGCAGCTGGTATGAATCTTTTTCTACATTTAACAATATTGCTGCTTAAATAGTGTTCCAACGAAAGGCTGTGTAATCTGCCAGTATACTTTCCTTTGTGTTTAAGAATAGGGAAGGGTACCTGTGTTCTACGGGCATATCTCCTAAACGTTATCAAGGGTAATATCTTTAAAAATGTCTTTACTGTACAAGACAAAATCCATCAAGTCTTCTAGTTAGAGTTTTGAATCTGAGTAGCACAAAGATCCAAACCCTATTAAAGCGAATAATTTTTCCGTATACAAGAGGCAGGTGGGATATGGAATGATTTGCCACAACGCATTTTTCATTTTTACTTTGGTAAGATTGAAAAATGTAGTAGGCTAAGCAGATGGGCACTCCAAGAAATGCAAACCCTATATTCCTCATAAGTGAAGCTGTAGCTGGCTGGTGTGTAAAGTAGTGCATTCTTATTTCTGTCTTTTATACAAACACTGCATGACAAATACTTCCACACTGCAAAAATGAGTACCGCATAAATATTTAGCTACTTAGTACTTTCTTTGCTGTTTTTCTGCCTGGGACCCCTCTACTTGAAGGCATAAACTTCCAGAGACATGTGGCTACTTTTTCTTCACACAGATAGTACCTTCCTGTGTACATAGTTACTGAACTGGAGAAATAGCTATTGGTACAGCTGCTTGACTTCAAGCTTTTAATTCATTATATAGAACAGAGACTGAGGCACGGTATAAAAAAATGCAATTTTTAGGCCCAAGTGAATATTCATTTGTTTTCAAGCTTTTTTGGGCTGTATATTTTAGGGAGGATAACCACAGGTGTAAAACTCAGAAGGTAAACCTAGCTTGCTCCCAGGCTGTGTGGGTGTTGTGTGGATCTATCTCATTTGCAAACACATCAAGAATGGTTTGTTATCTCTGGAGATCGTTTGGACTGTGCAATTCCCAAAGGGACAGAGAGGGATTTCTATCAAGGATCTGGACAATGTGGACCTGGGTGTGTTGGCTGACAGCCAGCTGAACATGAGCCAGCAGTGTGCCCAGGTGGCCAAGAAGGCCTACAGCACCCTGACCTGTATCAGAAATAGCGTGGCCAGCAGAAGTAGAGAGGGGATTGTCCTCCTATACTTGGCATTGGTAAGGCCACATCTCAAATCCTGTGTTCAGTTTTGGGCCTCTCATTACAAGAAAGACATTGAGGTGCTGAAGCATGTCCAGAGAAGAGCAACAAAGCTAGTGAAGGGTTTTGAGAAAAAGTCTTATGAGGAGCAGCTGAGGGAACTGGATTTATTTAGACTGGAGAAAAGTAGGCTTATGGGAGACCTTCTCACTCTCTGCAGCTACCTGAAAGGAGGTTGTATCAAGGTGGAGGTCAATCTCTTCTTCTGTGTAAAAAGCGATAGGATTTGAGGAAATGGCCTTAAGTTGCACCAGGGAAGGTTTAGATTGAACATTAGGAGAAATTTCTTCACCAAAAAGGTTGTCAAGCCCTGGAGCAGGCTGCCCAGGGAAGTGCTTGAGTCACCATTCCTGGAGGCATTTAAGAGACTTGTACATGTGCTGTTTGGTGACATGGTTTAGTGGTGGACTTGACATTGCTAGGTTAGTGGTTGAACCTGATGATCCTAATGGTCTTTCCCAAACTAAATGATTCTATGATTGGCAGGTGAAGGAGCTTCTGTAGTGTTCACACTATTTAAAGATGGCCCAGCATCCCAGCCCCAAACTGGGCATGATGTGGCATCACAAGTACACATGGGACTTGAACTCACACATTCCCTGCCAAGTCCAAAATCAATTAAGAGAGATTTTAGGGCCTTGGGACAGCTGCTTAAGTGATCAGGAGCACACGCTGTGTTCTCTTCTATCCCTTCAGTGGCAGTTGTGAGTGAGGGAATCAACAGAAAGAGCCATAAGATCAATTCATGGCTCAGGGGCTGGTGTTATTGACAGGGCTTTGGGTCACGGGCTGCTATACAAGACACCTGGCCTGATGGCAACAAATGAGATGCATCTGTCCCAGAGGCGGAAAAGGATCTTGGGGCAGGAGTTAGCAGGGCTCATTGATAGACCTTTAAACTAGATGTGAAGGGGGAAGGGGATATAACTGGGCCAATAGGGAAGCATGTTAGGGCTTGTAGGATGGTGTGCTAGCGAGGACTCTTGCTCTGCCATCTCAGTGGAGATGAGGTATAGACGTACAATGGGAAATGAGGAAGCAAGGATTGTTGTTGAAATCATGGAAACACCTGAGAAGTGTCTTGTAGGAAGTGGGGCCCACACGCACAAAAAGCGTTGGGATCCTCAGCTCATCTGAAGTGCGTCCATACCAACGCATGCAGTATGAGCAACAAATGGGGAGCTTGAAGTCATGATACAACAGGAAAACTATGACGTAGTGGCTATCACAGAAATGTGGTCAGATGCCTCACATGAGTGGAGCGCAACAACCAATGGTTACAAGCTGTTCAGGAGGGATAGGCAGGGAAGGAGAGGCGATGGGGTGGCCCTGTATGTTAGGGACTGTTATGTATGCTCAGACTTTAAGTACAGTGATGAGGGAGTTGAAAGTGTTTAGAGTAGGTTAAGGGGCCAGGCCAATAAAGCTGATATTGCTGTGGGAGTTTGCTATAGACCTCCCAATCAGAGCAGTGAGGTGGATGAAGTGTTCTGCACTTGAGAGAAATCTCATGGTTGCCTGCTGTTGTTCTCCTGGGGGATTTCAACTTCCCAGATATCTGCTGGAAATACAACACATCAGAGAGGGAACAATCCAGGAGGTTCCTGGAATGCATGGAGGATAACTTCCTCACAGAGCTAGTAAGAGAAGCAAGGTCCTGCTGGACCTCCTGTTTGTGAACAGAGAAGGTCTTCTGGAAGATGTGACAGTTGGAGGCCATCTAGGGAACAGTGACCATGAAATGATTAAGTTCTCTATTCTTAGAGATGTTAGGAGGAGGGAGAGCAAAACTGCCACTTGGGACTTCCGAAGAGCAGACTTTGACTTGTTTAGGAGGTTACTTGATAAAATCCTTTGGGAGTCAGTTTTGAAAGATATAGGAGTCCAGGAAGGCTGGACAGTTTTTAAGATGGAAGTCTTAAAGGCACAGGAGTAGGCCATCCCCATGTGCCGTAAGATGAGTCAGCGGCAAAGAAGACCATCCTGGCTAAATAGGGAGATTTGGCTGAAAATCAGGGAAAAAAGAAGAGTTTATGGCCTCTGGAAGAGGGGTCAGGCCACTCATAATGAGTACAAGAGTGTTGTCTGGTTATGCAGGGAGATAATTGGAAGGTCCAAAGCCCAGCTGGAAATTAATCTGACTTCGGAGGTAAAGGACAGCAAGAAAAGTTTCTATAAGTACATTAACAACAAGAGAAAGATCAGAGAGAGCCTCCATTCTCTACTAGACCCAGGAAGAAATCTAGTAACCAAAGACAAGGATAAGGCTGAGGTGCTTAATGCCTTCTTTGCCTCAATCTTTAGTAATAGGAACACTTTTAGTGAGGGAAGCCAGCTCTCCACACCAAGAGATAGGGGCCAGGAGCAAAATGTCCACCCCACAATCCAGGAGGAGATGGTCAGTGACCTACTGCTCAACATCGATGTGCACAAATCTATGGGGACAGATAAGATTCATCCTAGGGGTATTTGCCGGTGTTTTTCACAAAGCCACTGTCCATCATTTATCAGCAGTCCTGGCTGACTGAGGAGGTCCCAGATGACTGGAAGTCAGCCAGTATAACACCCATCGATAAGAAGGGGAAGAGGGATGATGTGGAAAATTACAGGCCTGTCAGTTTGACTTCAGTGCCAGGGAAGCTGATGGAGCAGATCATCCTCAGTTGCATTTTGCAGCACATGCAGGACAATCAGGTGATCAGACCCAGTTAGCATGGGTTTATGAAGGGCAGGTCCTGTTTAACAAACCTGATCTCCTTCTATGACTGGATGACCTGCTTGTTGGATGATGGAAAGGCTGTAAATGTCTACCTTGGCTTTAGTAAGGCATTTGACACTGTTGCCCAGAGCATTCTCCTAGAGAAACACACTGCTCTTGGCTTGGATGGCCGTAAGATTTGCTGGGTAAAAAACTGGTCAGATGGCTGAGTCCAAAAGTTGTGGTCAATGGACTTAAATTCAGTTGGCATCTGGTCACGAGTGGTGTCCCCCAGGGCTCAGTACTGGGTCTAGTCCTGTTTAACATTTTCATCAATGATTTTGATGAGAGGATAGAGTGCACCCTTAGTTAGTTTCCAGATGACACCAAACTGGGTGGAAGTGTCGATCTGCTTGAGAGTAGAAAGGCTCTCCAGAGGGATCTGGACAGGCTGGATCAGTGGGCCAAGGTCAATTCCATGAGTTTCAATAAGGCCAAGCGCCAGGTCCTGCACTTACAAGAACCCCCAGCAGCGCTACAAGCTTGGGGAGGAGTGGCTGGGGGGCGTACCGGCCAGAGTGGCTGGAGAGCTGCCAGGCAGAGAGGGACCTGGGGGTGTTGACAGACGGCCAGCTGAACATGAGCCAGCAGTGTGCCCAGGTGGCCAAGAAGGCCAACGGCATCCTGGCCTGTATCAGGAATGGTGTTGTCAGCAGGAGCAGGGAGGTATAATTTCAAGGAGTTTTGGGCTCCTCACTGCAAGAGGGACATTGAGGTGCTGAAGAGGTTACGCAGGCTGGCTACGGCTGAGGGACCTGGGGCTGTTTAGCCTGGAGAAAAGGAGACTGAGGGGAGACCTTCTTTGTCTCTACAACTACCTGAAAGGAGGTTGTAGCGAGGTGGAGTTTAGTCTGTTCTCCCTAGTGACGAGTGACAGGACAAGGGGAAATGGCCTTAAGTTGCACCAGGGGAGGTTCAGGTTGGGTATTAGGAAAAATTTCTTTACTGAGAGGGTTGTCAGACATTAGAACAGGGTGCCCAGGGAGATGGTTGAGTCACTGTCCCTGGAGGTGTTTAAAAGACAGGTAGATGTTGTGCTGAGGAACCTAGTTTAGTGGTGTTGATAGGGCTAGGACAGAGGTCGGACTCGAAGATCTCTTCCGGCTGAAACTGCTCCATGATTCTATGTCACCCCAAAGCTGTGGTCCTCTGCACTGGAAGCAACCTGAGAAGTCTGTTTGCCTTTTTAAAACCTAGGACTTCTCATAGTTTTTTTGGAAGGCAGAGCTAATGATATGTTTTTAAGAAATGTTAAGATGTGCTGTGTAGCTATGCAAAAATTTTAACCTGACATGCTTATTTCATGTAGATGCAGTAAATACTGTGAGGGAGGATTAAAACACCAGTTATTTCCCTCTCAAAAAGAAAGAAGTCAGTGAGTGAAACCTATTTCTCAGTGTGAAGCTTTTCTTTGAGAGATTGACGTGGTGTGATATGAAAGAAGGATTCAGGGGTTACACTGTTTTCCCAACAAATGAGGAGATTATTTTTTTTAATGCCGAGGCACTTGCAACACGATTTTCCTCTGTAAAAGTCAAGGTTTGATTATATTTCCTGCATTATTATTTATAGTTTAGCAGTTATACATGCCATGTCCTTGGCTGTGGCATTGCAGTTTGCACCATCTATGTCTGCTTCCTAAATTTATTGATCTCATTAGAAGATAAAAATGACAAAGATAGCTCATAATACTTCTGAGAAATGTAAAACCATTAGCAGGTCATTGTCAAAGTTATAACATGTCCTTTTAAGCAGCTTAGCAAACTGGTGGCAGCCTATGATACAGGGATTAACCTGTACCAGGAGTGACTGAGTGGATCGCAGTG
This sequence comes from Apaloderma vittatum, assembly GCF_000703405.1. Classification (NCBI taxonomy): domain Eukaryota; kingdom Metazoa; phylum Chordata; class Aves; order Trogoniformes; family Trogonidae; genus Apaloderma; species Apaloderma vittatum. The sequence goes on along the minus strand of NW_009730083.1, from coordinate 18,859 downwards.
GTTGGTTAATATTCAGCCTGCCTGCAAAGCTTTGAAGCTGCCTCATAAAGTGATACAATGAAGTGATAAACAGAAATACATTAAAAACAAAGGCAACAGAAGTTTTCTTTTCCTGTCCTTTATCTTGATCTCTGACATATAAGAAGCAGAATGGCTGTTAGAGCTTTGGTCTGAAATTAGAGCTGTTTTTTTTTTTTAAGTTGGGCTTTGCTTTCTGAATGCAGGCTGACCTTGCCTGGGACCCTAAGCCAGCTTTTCCCAAGGTGGGACCTTGAGGGTGCTATCCTAGAGCCGTGTTTAGGCAGGTAGTTTTAATAATGACTATTTCGGACACGGTGCACAGCGTATATTTTGAAGCCAGCATTTGTCAGCCCAGGCATAGCCTGTTCCGTACTGTCCAGTACACCCACCTGTGCAATGGGCATAACAAGACTTCCTATTTTTTTAGAGGAGATCTATACATCTGCATTGTTATTTGCCTTAGAGAAGTGGCTGCAAGCACTGATTACATTCTTGCTTACTGGACTTTTTGGGTTTACAGAGATCATTCTTCAACTGGACAGACCATGTGTTGTTGTACGAGTTTTGGGCTGTTGGCCAGGTTTTCTGTATTGGTTCTCAGGGATGCAAGAAGGGATGCAAGCAGGTTAATGAGAGGAGGAAGACTGGGCAGAAAGACTGGTACCTGATGGGACTTTTCAGTATCTGACTCTTCACTCGCAGAAGAGGGGACATAATTAGCATGTTCAGGTGTGGTTACTGCCCACCTTTGTGGGTGGATTGTACATACACAGGTGGGATCTGACAAGAGAAATAATAAGAAGAGAGAAAGAATAGAAACTCAAGCCTCAGTTCACTGTTGTTGAACATCGTGTGACCTGACTTACACCAATGCATTATTCTCTTTTAGGAGCATTTTATATGCACATTCCTGTAACAAGTAAACAAGCATTAGGGCAATGATGAATTAACCTAGACAATATTTTACAGATTAGAGCAGGAGAGAATGAGGATAATAGCATTATTAAAATTTTTAGTTATTCATTCATTCATTTTTACATATTCATTAATATGTATTGTTCATGTATTAATAATATGTATTGTATTAATATATATTAATATTAATATGTAATTTGTTTATTTTGTCTAGTGGGAAGTCAGAATTATTAGGAAGGGGTCCTAAGAGCACTGGCACACAAACTTCTCTCAAGAAAACTTGGTTCTGTTTTCTTTTTCTATCTACATAGTAGTAATTTTAAATTGATGCAACTGTACAATCTTGATTAGACCCATAAATCTATAAATTAAGTCTGATACTACTGTCTACCTCACCAAGGTGGTTTTTAACAGGTGAATTTCAAATACTCAGAATGTTTCTTAATTATGCTGTATAATTATTAAAGTGTATAGGCATTCTCAACCCTTAATTAACCTACTGTTGTAGTCTGGTCTGCTAGCATTTGATTGTAATAAACCCATTTTTTTTCTACTTGATTTAAGCAAACAATCTTGGAAGCTTAAAGAGCTATTTTCCAAATCACAGATCTTGTAAATGCTGTTGTGGGATGCAGTCAATAAAGAATGAAAAAATGCTAATATGTCATTAATAAAATTGTGTGAGGAAACCTGATTCAATTTTCTAGAGAATTCTCAGCTTTCAACAGAATTTTTTTAATTCTAATTCGTTTTGGAAAAACTCCAGAACGTATTAAAATATAAATTCCCCTGTTAAAGGGCTCTGGATCTGAAGGTCTTTGCCTTGTTCTTGTTTTCAGTCACTTCACAGAGAGAATTTTTCAGTTTCTGTCCTAAGAACAGTGTCTCAGCCTGGCTTAACTTGGGCCATGCAAAATGCTGACGACCACTGATTTTAATACCATTCCCATGGCTGGTGCTCCAGAGCTAGAGATGTTTCCCATGGATTTCTATCCCAGAATCCTGTAATCCTTTTGCTGAATGTCCTTACTTCTGAAGGATTAAGACAAACTCGAAAGGTTGCGGAAAAGAACAGCAAGAACAATTGAAAGTCTGAAAATCCTGTCTGACATTGAAAGATTAAAGAAGCTCAGTGTACTTAGATTATCTGAGAGAAGGTTAAGAGGTGACTTGATCATGGCCTCAAGGTCCCAAGTGGAGAAACAGTTTTCCAATACACAGGGAATCTCTAATTTACTAGACAAAGCCATAGCAAGATCCAGTGACTGAATGCTTAATCTGGACAAGTTCCCACAAGACATAACAAGTATCAGACTGTAGCAGCTATAGACAGATTTCACATTTTTTTTTTTTAGAGTACTGGTGGAAACTCAAGTATTTTTAAGATTTTTTTGCTAAAAGCTGTTCTACCTTTACCAGAAATTATAGGGTTTATGTAGAACTCCCTGGGTGAAATGCTATGGTATGTGTTGTGCCCAAGAGCAATCTCTACAGTCAAAATGTCAAAGTATATTAATGAATGTTCCCTACTGCTACATAAAATGGGCCCATGTAACATACTAGCATTTTCAGCTTTCTAGCCCAACTGTCAATATTCAAAAGCTCGTCAAAACCTTTTTGTACCTCTGTGTGCTCAGCCCAAAGAAAAGGAAAGCTAGTTAATATAAAAGGTATTTTTAGCCTTTCTGAAAGCTTCTTATGCCAATCCCTAAAAAAGAAACAAGAATTTTCTCAAAAAAATGCAAATGCTCTGTCTAGAAGCAAGAGTATCATTTTCAGTTTTAACTGCTTCTTCATTATGTGTCACTCCCTATGTATAGCAAGTGCTGCATGACAGTTGTTTCTAAGAGACAATCGGGGACTTTTCCATTAACTACATAATTATATTTCATAATACATGTATTTGTGAAGCATGGGCTTTATGTGTTCAAAGCACTTAGCTCATGCTTAACTAATGCTCACAGTACCTCTGTGGAACATGTTAGATAGTGTTATAAAGGCAGATGGTTCCCAAGACCACACAAAACATTGCTAGCAGAGAAAGGAACCTTCTGACTTCCAAATTGTATATTCAAGTCTCCACAGCAAAACATTATATTAGCTATATAACTATAGGAGCACTGTTTCTAGTATTATGTCCTAAATCTCTTGCAATAGTTTCAGTGGCCTCCTACATTAATACAATGGGTAATGCTGGGGCACTCTACCTAATTTGTCAAGATCAGCAACATTAGCCTCTGTAGTTCTTATAAGGGCTTGACCTTACTTATTGGGCTAGTCCAACTGAAATTAAATCACTGCATGAAACGTACATTTCATTAAAAATAACTGTGAAGAAGAAGAGGTACCACTTATTTTCAAAGTTTGCCTTCATTTTACAGATCAACGGCATTACGATGTGGCAGTAATGTCCTCAGAGCAGCAGGGACTATGCGCTTGCTATGCTAAGCACAGCCCTTGCTGTTAAAAGAGCGTTTCTTAAAAGTGACTACTTTGGTAACTAATACCAGGCCAGTATAAACTAAATCTGTGAAAGACCCTGCAAATGATTTAGAGTCCATTCTTTCCTTTTGGCATGCAGAAGGGAAGTACACGTTCTGCTGTAGAGAAATATCCTTTCATAAGGCCTTTCTTTAACCATGGGTCCAAACACCTACCCACAGTCTTTCTCCCTATTCCTTGCCACTACATGTCTGGCAGAAGCATCTTGAAATCATGTGTAGGTGCTGCAATAGCAAATGCAGAGTCCAAACAAGCCTTATTAATGAATGGATCTCAGACATGCCAGACCTGAAGGAGGAACTGATAGTCATTTACCTCATCTGGAAACTTTCCAAAACTATGTTATGCTTTCTTATTATGTTTTCTCATGAATTTGTGAAAGTGAGTGGCGAGGCAAATGTGAAGGAGCTAGTTATGGTAGATGTGTGGGGGAAGAAAAACATATATTCAAAACATGACTTCCTCTCTCTATTTATTTTGCCCTGAGTTTTGGGCACCATCAGGCATGGCTTCTGGACTTCCATTCTCCTAGGGATCATAACTGTGCCTTAATGATTAGATAAAAAAATACTGAATTATGGACAAAAGGGGAAATGAGAGGATTGCCATAGTGTCACTTCCAAGACTATCACAAACATGTAACAATATATTTCAGAGATGGATAATTGAATGAATAAGCTCAAACCAGACCTTCTGAGTTTGCATTTTGATGGAGACTTCTGATGGGGACTAATCCCAGAACTTAAGAAAATACAAATTCCACTGGGCTGTCAGTATGTATGTTTTGAATTAGAAAAGGAAAAATCTTCCCCCCCCAAAATACCAAGTTTCCTTTCCTCTTTTTGATTTCTGGCACAAGACTTGCAAATGTGGGAGGGAGAAAATATCCCGCTCAAAAGAAGAGAGTCTTGGGAAGTCAGCAATATATATGAAAAAAAAAAATTTCTTGAAAAAAAACCACCAACGCAAACTCAGTGTTTCACTACAAAATGAGAAGTAAGGTGCAGAGAAGGCAGCAGTCTCAGATCTGTTTCTTTCATGTTTTCTACTCACCTTGTTCCAGATAACTTCTAGTCAGCAACTTCAATGCCACCTAGACTCATCTCAAAGACTTAAGACATGAAGAGAGGAAGCTCCACCAGTTTTGCAGAACAAGGGCCTTTGCAGGCAATGATCCACAGAGAAAAAGCAGATTATTATCCTTGTAAATGAGATAGGTTTTTCTTGTGAGGAAAGAAACACAGAAGCACAAAACAATTTATCTGGTAAGATCTGTGCATTCCCTGCATTTTCCAATGCTTATTTAAATTTAATCTATATTGTGGTATCATTTTATGGCTTGCTAGTGCAGCTTACTGATCATGTAATGCCACAAAAGGAATCTGACAATTCACAAAAATCAAGAATGATCAGTAGTCAGCAACTGAAATGGGCTGAAGAATGTCCCGTCTCTTCAAATGTATATACTAGTACTTCCTGTAGAGGGGAAATAGAAATGAAGGGGGAACTTCAGCATTCCTAAAAATGTACATCTAAATTACCAGTTAAACTATTCTTAGCAGCATTTGGGCTCCAGATATTAGTTTTCTTCTGAACTCCAAAATTATTCAGCTCAAAAAAAGAGAGCACAAGAATTGAATGTAGTGGGAGAATGGAGGTTTTCTGCATATGTTTTGCAGCTATTTTTGAAGGGGAAGGTAGGCTCTGAATTTATAAGCTCCAGCATTAAAGTCTGGGGCCATGGTGCATACTGAGAGCCAGAGAGGTCTTCTCATAGGAAAAGAAATAAGGCAAATGACACACACCTGCTATTAGTCACCATCATGGCAACATTTCCAAGTTTAAGCACTTTGGATCTGAGTCTATTTTATTAAGAATATCGGATTTTCAGAAGAAGCAGATGCTTTTGTGGAAAGTTTAGAGTAGCCCAATACAAAAACCTTTCCAGTAATATTGATGAGAAGCAAAGTTTAATAGAGGGGTTTCAACTGAAAGCTTTAACTTCCAACCTTAGCTGCTGTATTAGTTCCTTACTTTTGCAGTGCAGGGTATTTTAGGGAGAACCTTTGTTTTGTGAACTATATGCCACAGGTACTATAAGAAATAGTCATAGCGAAATGGTACAGAACTGCCAGCACTTCATCTTCACAGATGGATGTCTAATATTTATTTAATTCCATTCTCCTGGTTCTCTGCTGCTCTGTTAGGGCTAATTAAAAGAATAGGAATAAATGCTTGGTGTTTCAAGTTCATCAGTGAAGTCCCCCAAAGATACATGTGAGGGCCTGTTAGTAGAAGATCTGGCAAAAGAAGTTGTGAAATAGCACAGTTTACAAATAATACAAAGCTATTAGAAAAAATAAATGCTGGAAAGAGTTGCAGAGGAATATGAGGATACTGACTGAATGTATGACAAAACGCTAAGTACAAGTGTAAAATGGTGCTAACTGTAGATACACAGTAATGTGTATCTGTATAAACTGTAGATATATATCTGTATATGCTGTATGTATATATCTGCTTATACTGTAGATACACAGTATCTGTATGTATATGTCTGTATATACTGTAGGTATATGGCATTTGGGGTGGCTCTCACCGCTCCGAAGAAACCTTTGAGTTCTCTGAAAACATCAACCCAGGGCTCAGTACAGATGAGGGAAAGAAAAGTGGTCATATATGTGAAACATCTTCCAGAAGCAGAGTGATGCAGTAGGCTGGGGGTCTTCAGCCTGAAAGGAGGACGTGATGGAAATCCCTAAGACTGTGGCAGGTGAGGGTAAGATGAGTAAAGAATGATTATTCAACCCTGAAAAGAACCAGGCTCTTTTCAGCGGCATCCAATGACAGGACAAGGAGTAATGGGTACAAGCTGGAACACAGAAGGTTCCATAAAAATATTAGAAAAAACTTTTTCACTGTGAGGATGACGGAGCACTGGCACAGGCTGCCCAGAGAGGTTGTGGAGTCTCCGTCTCTGGAGACATTCAAAACCCACCTGGATCAGTACTTGTGCCATCTACTGTAGGTGATCCTGCTCTGGCGGGAGGGCTGGAGCTTTTGAGGTCCCTTCACACCCCTGACATTCTGTGATTCTGTGATAACACCAGAACTGGGAGGCATCAAATGTAAACTACTGGAAGGCAGGTTTGGAACTAGTACATGGTGTGTAGTTAGACTGTGCTGCTCATTACTTCATGAGTGCAAAAAGATACTTAGACATGAACAGAAAGTTATTAAACAGTTTTATAAAATAAAAATCTTTTGAGGGCTATTAAAATATCTTCTTACTGCAGATTCTCTAATAACACATTATGAAGGGATGAGTGAGCCAACTGAGAAATTATGGGTATATATTTGCCCTGTTCTTTATTCTTCCTTAGCTCAATTGCTGAAAAGGTGACAAAAGGCTGAAAAGGTGACAAAAGGCTGAAAAGACTCTTGGTCTCATGCAGCAAAACTTGTTTGCATGTTGAAGAGTACTTTCAGATATTCTGTTTTGTAGTCTATGTGATATGTGAAGCATATGTGTGAATGTGTGCGGTAGCTGGGGGCGGTTGTTGTGACCACAGTGAGGAGTTATTCAGAGCAGGACCACTGCTTCCCAGTCACAGCTTCCTCACTGTGCCCTTTAGTGCTAATGAACCTGAGAAGAGGGAGGGGAATTCAGAGTTTCTCTCTCTTTCTCAATTCCAGTAAATCTGTGCCATAAAATGGTAAAACTTGTTTCTATGAAAAGGTGAAGTCTGTATGTTGTGGTTTAGTCACATTTCTTTCTTTTCTCTCTTGTTTTTTTTTCTTTTTTTTTCTGTCCTGATTTAATTTGACCAGGCAGTCAAATTTCAATAATCTTCATCGCTTCTTGAGTCACTGTTTTACATCAATGTTTATTCATGTTCTTCCCAATTGTGCAAGTCACCGGTTCCCTGTCCTTAAAGTGCTGATACCAGCGTTCAGGGATGGTGTAAAAACCTGGAAGGAAACACTGTCATTTACTCCCTCTGGTCTTGTTCGTTTGCTTCAGAAGTACTTGCACTGACACAAATAGACTTTCCTTGTGCATGGCAAGAGATAAGATTGGGGGTTTCTGTTTTATTTGTTCTGTACCACACATATTTTCCCCACCCACTCCCTCACTCACTTCTATACATGCTCACACACAGATGTATACTAGCAGGTTTCAGAGAATTTCACTCAGCTTAGGAGAATGTGACCAATGTCTAGGATGAAATGTTTTTATTTTCAGCATCACGAGTCATTTCCACCAATCTTACCATCACAGGTGGGTGTTTCTGGGAAGGGTGCTAAAGCACCTATCACTCAGTATTTAGGACGCTGAAATAACATTAGTGAAAGTAGTGCTATGAAGAGTTGGGTTGCGCCATGTTGTCACAAACTATTTGCTACTTTCCCAGTTTAGCCTTGTTTTTGGGAGCGGAGAAGTAATTTAGCTAATAGGCGATGCAGTTGTCAGTGTTTTTCTGCCTATTCCTTTGTTGAAAATGTTGATATGGCTCATAGCTCTAGCTCATTGCCATATCTTTGACAACTGCTCATATGGGAATCTGCACATAGATAATTCAAGTGATTTTATGATTAGAGGGATTTTCTGAACCTGCTGCATTTTGCTCAAGCGTTCTCACTGAGCTGAGTGTCTCATCAGATGGGTGTCCAGTTTCTATGGGTGAGGTGGGATGATTGTGGTGAGCTGAAAGAAGAGAAGAAGAAACAGTCTCCAGTTTTTGAAGCCTCAAATTAATACTTTTTTCTTACAGGTTCTGCTTTTCGTACACCAACCTCAATAGGATCTCTGCAGGATATAAGGGTTATTATGTGACTGGACACCTTGAGTCACCCGGGGTAAATTGCTAGAGTCACTCAGTCATTAGTTAAGCCCTTGTGTTCTGGTGAAATCAGTGGATCTTATTTTCACTGGGTAGTATCTGAGCCATCAAATTTAATGAATCATCACAAAAAAATTAATCTGTGCTTGCAGGTGCTATAAAACCATTTTTTTTACCAAGATATTTTTTTTTAATCTAGGAAGAGCAATTTTTTTTCAGTCACAATGGTTTAAATATGAAGTAGTGGGATAGGTTTTGCTCATTAGAAAGCCTGATGCTGAATTCAATATTCCCTTCTGTTAAACTTACCTCCTCCAGAACTAAATACTTTAAGTTGCAGGGGATAAAACATAAGGCCTCGGTTAATTGCAAATAAATAGTGCCAGAAATATGTACAGATGGTACCTGAAGTTCACTGCTGAAGACTATCCAGTAAACTATATATAATTTGCACAACATGTATGTACAGGAAGAGGGAGAACAACTTTTTTGTGGTTTCTCACATTTGTAAAAAAACCAAACAACAAAAAAAAGAAATCATAAATGAACACCCTCAGTCTGTGAAACTTCTTATTTGGGAAAACAGCAACCTGTATTTCTATTTATTTACCTTAATTAAATTAATTATTTTAACAAGTCTGAAGATTTCATCATTTTATAGGATACAGGTGTAAATATCTGGCGAGTAAAGTGTATGTATTAAACTACATCTACTTAGCTAGTAAATATTTTGCCGCATTAGTTTGCTCATTCTCAAGCAATCAGTTGTGAACTCCAGTGTTGTAACGGGTCCACAGGGAACATTTGTGCTTTGGTTGGCACTTGGATTAAATTCATCAAATGATTTTTTTTCTCCTTCAAGGCTGACATTTCAGAATGTTTTTTTAAAGGTGGTGTGCCAACTGCCAAAGTCAATTAATTAAATGGTAAATCTGAAATTTGTAGGGGAAGACTATGGTTCCATTTTGCTGTGCGACCTTGAAAAAGTGAACATTTAATCCACAAAACACATGGTTTAGCAGAGGGTCCTGATCTGCTTGTACTGAAAGTGAAAGAAAAACTCCCAGACATTTTTTTTATGAGATTAGGGATTGCCTCAAGGATGGCATTTTACTCTGCATTTTCCTTCTGTTTTTGATATGTGGTGATAATGAGAATATCCTCTGAGGTCTTGCTATGTTTACTAGCTTAAAGGATTTAGCACTTAGTAGAAGGAAAATGTGCAAATTTGTGGCCTCATTTTCCATATATTTGGAGGCACCCCAGATGAAGGTATGGTGTACAGTCCCAGAATTTGTGATTCCTATGCTGGCCAGGTCTATGAAGCAGATGAAAGGGGCAGAATTCAACAGACGGGCATAGGTACTACAAACCTCTCCCTCAAACACACACTTCCCGAGGAGGGTATCTGCCTTCAATGGCTACAAAGACAGCCCGGTTTCAAAGCTTAGGCTGGACCTTACTTCTCTACCCCTTACTGCCTGTGTCACTTTTTGCATCTCTTATTGAACTTGTTATACTATATTTGAAGTTCTACCACCATAAAGTGCTTGAAAATAAGTGCAATAAAGTGACTGTTCTTCAGCTGTTAGCTTCTGTCATTATTTTTATATTTGTTTTATGTTTATTTATGACTTTCCTGCCTGAAGACTGCTGGTGAAGTTCAGAACTTGTATTCTGGGCCTTGTATATGCATGGAAACACAGCTCAGAGACAGTAGAAACAGTGACAGGACAGATGGGTTGAAGCAAACAAAATATGTGACATAGTACTTTTCTCCTTTTGTTATTGAAATTCTTTCATTTTATGTTTTGCTACAATATCAAGTTCAGGACTTGTACCTAATTTTTGGCATTCCCTGTTTGTTTCATGAAAGTGTATGTTTATTTAGTCAAAAGAGCAAAGCTGCCTAAGGAGAGTGGTTTCCTGCACAATCAGAAATTTGTTAGGATTTGGTCTTCAATTGGACAACTCAGCGTGGGGGGTGTAGAGTCCAAGGAGAAGCACTGCTTAGATATCTGTGGTAGGAAGAAGTGCTTAAAACCACTAATGACAAGGGTTTTTCTTAAGTACCTGCCTTGTAGGAATCTAGGTGCTATAAATTAAGATGCAGGAAGGCAATTCTTCTCAAGACTCATAATCTTGTGCCTTGTCCTACCCCTTTGCTTTAAGAGTAGTAGTTCTTTCTCTCGAAGCCCTGTAATGCATTTCTTAGGGCATGTTTCTTCCTCTACCACCTCTTTTGAATTGTCCTGCCTGTCCAGATATAGAACATTTTGAAGGAAGGACATCTCATGCTTTCCTGTTGAAATTATTCCTCTATGTGAAAGAGACAGATGTGATGTCCTGGAGAGACCGAGTCACTGAGGTGTGAGCAGAAGTGAGAGAACGTCAGCTTGCCTTTCTGAACCACTGTTCTTGTATTTGGTCTGAAGGACATTTGTTGTAAAACATAAGCAAGAATGCCTCCAAAAATGAGATAAATGAAGGAGGCCAAGCTGTAAATAATGCTTGAAGTCAAAGCTACTTTGAATAGTCAGCTTCTTCGTACTGTAAAAATTGAAGTGTTTCTATCTATGCCTAGAAGGAGAATCCCTGAGTGAACTTGACAAACCTTAGTAAACAGTTGAAGGACTTCAGATGGGGCCCAGGCTAAGCAATAGATGTGAGGAAGCTTAAAACATTGAATTTTGGTTGAAAACCTATCTGAAGAACCTGAAGTTTAAAATTCAGCTGGTGTGGGTTAATTTGAAGTTCCTTACAGGTAGATTGGATTTGTTGATAGTTATTTATCTCAGGGGAATGGTGGGCCAAGAAATGGGTCAAGCATTCGCTTATTGTATTAATTACTGTACTATATACGGACTTAGACAAATAAAAAAGGTGTTTAAAATGGCTTGTAAAATTTGACAGATAACAGATTTCATGAATGTTTCTAGGTGATCACTAGATTATCAAGTTTCCCCTAGCCAATATTGGATGGCTATCTATATTGTTTCTGTGCAAAATACCTGTATCTCCCTGTGAGTGTGAATCTGGTTTTCCAAGAGATCATTAGACATGAAAGAACTAAACATCCTATTTTTTTCCCTCTAAAGTTATATCTCAGTATTGTCTTCATCAGTAGCCTTGTCTGCAGGAAGTGTAAAGTTTCCTGCTATGATTGTTTGACTGCTGCCAATTATCAGATCTGCTTTTGGCAGCTTTCCCCTCAACCTGCTGATTAGCTAATGTGTGGTAACTAATACAATATGGGAAACTGATGTAAACGAGGAAGCAAAAGATTTATTAATTTCATGTGCTAAATACTGTTAGTAAAGTAATTATCAATACTGTGAGAAGCAATCCTGGCTTAGGCAAGAGGTTTCTATGTCTTTTGTGAAATGAGGCACAAGGATTTTGTGCAGTAAACAGGCTTATTTTCCCCTTGAAACACACACATAATTTTCATTAGATTCACAGATTTTAAGGGCAGAAGAGGGACCATTAGAGCATCTAGTCTAACTACCTGTAAAACACTGCCACAGAATTTCATCCAGGTACCTTGTATCAGAATTAATAGAAAACAGAAGCCAAATCCTGAGCTGGATGTACAGCAGTGTTATTCCACCAAGCTGGAATACCAGTGATTTATACCAGCTGAGAAATTGGCAGTAAAGTGACAATGGATTTTTTTTTACATAAACCTAAATGAAAACGGTCACTTATATTTTAATAGCAATGTTGAAAGAGCCTTGCTAGGAGTGAGTTTTTGCAAAATATTTTAAACTTCAGAAGAATTTATTTTTTTTTATCTTTCTGGGATGGTTGGGTTCCCTATTGTAATTTAACACTTCACTGGATCTTCTGAAGAAAAGGCATGAAGTTAGCAAAAGCAAAATATTTTTCTTTAAATTTAAACCTGTGCCAAGATGCTTATTTATAACTAATTCACACCCTAGAATTTTAGTGGGGGAGGGGAGAACTAAATAATGTAATAAAAATCTGAATTTTCCCAGAGCCAAGAAGAACTTGAACTCAAAAGTTCAAAGATTAAATGTCTCAAAGCTAAAATGTGGAGTCTGTGATTTCTTTCATTAGGTTCTATATTTGGCAAAACAAGATGTCTCATCGCTCTTTGGTAGCCATCTGTACGTGTGTGTGGATGATGTTATTATATTTATAGCAGATACAGCCTTATCATTTAGCTACAGACAGAATTCTACCTGCTCAGAGCTACAGGGTTTAAGAATGCGTTCAGACAATATTGACATAGCCAACTCCATAACATCCTGCAGTCTGCACAGAAACTAAGACTTTGTGCTCACTAAAGCTGAACAAAAAAACTTCCTTCCTGTTCCCATAACTCAAGAGAGGGTGTTTAAAGAAAAACACCACTGTGGGGAGAATCACCTTCATATTCCCCCAGATTCCCGATAATCTTCTATCATGTCTACCTCAGGAGAGGGTGGTGAAGGCTTTTCTGTTGAGCAATACAGAACTCTGGGACTATCATGTCAACATTTGGAATACGCAAAAAGGGAAACTCCTCCTTATTAGAAGCGCTGCTTATGTGGACACTAAGCAGAGAGAATCTCCTCTCATAATATTCACATTTGCAGTGATTATAAGACAACTGCTGGTTTGGATGATGAACAGTTGGAGGTGCTTTATGTGTGTTTAAGAGTAGTCACAAACCCAGAATAGATAGATTTTAATACATTTCCCATACTTTTTTCCCCTTAGTTCTTTTCTTCCTCAGAGCCAGAAGTCAACATGTCATGGCACATTTAGGTGCCACTGTCACAGAGAAAAAGTTATGATAACATATATGATAACATATATGATAACATATAGACATCAGAAGACATGCTCTGAAGCTTAGCAATAAATTCCACTTCTCTCTCTCTCTCTTTACTTTAAGCAAGACTAGAAAAGCCAATGCCTTCTCTTTGTCCTTACCCAGAAGGATTTATGTGTTCCCTGTCTTTTAGAAAATCCTCACTTTCCTCTACTGTACCACCAAGTATTTGGTAACATCATGCTTGCCTACAACACTTGTAGCAACATCATATGCCTCAGTCTGTTGCAAACATCATCTGCCTCATGAGGTACACCCAGCTCCTGAACCGTGCTTCCAACAATGGCTAGACCTAAAGTTGATTCAGCAATCTGTAAGAAAATTGAGAAAAATTATCTGCATATCTGTTCTATGTAGCCAGGCAAGACAAACCAAATAACAGTTCCATCTTAAATACTGTCCCTTCACTAATACCAGCCTGGTTGCTTATGTTAGATGCTACTGTGAAATGGGTCCTCAGCCATGAAACATTGGGAACAGCAGCTTGTGACTGAGGACAACCCTTTGTAGCACCCTACCAAGCTTGGTGATGTATTGAAGCATGGAGAGGTCACTGCTTCTTCTCATCCTGCTTCATAGAATCATAGAATCATGAACAATTCAGGTTGGAAAAGACCCTTGGGATCATCGAATCCAACCATTAACCGTACACTACAAGTTCACCCCTAAACCATATCACCTCTATCATTATGGTATCTTCTGCCCAAACAAAGATGTGTCTAGAGTGTGCTGGTATATCTGCTCTGTGATACAAAGTAAGACTAGACAAAACAGGAGTGCCATGGAGAAGCCAGGCAAGAGAGGCTCTGACTGACATCTGAACTGTGTGTTGCAGGTAACTCAGTATAATCCTATGTTTATTGTTTGGTTCAGTCCTATATTTCTCAGTCCACAAGGCTGATCCCCAAGAAACTCTGGAAATATTATCTTCCAAAGGCTGTTGTTATAGAAAAATTGCCTATGGTTTATGGTCTTGCCAAATTAAGTTTAGCTTTGGTGAATGTGACTTGAAATTTGTATAGTATAGCCTCATTAGTGAATAAAAAGGCTCTTTCAGCTAAGTCATATATAAATATCAGTAATATAAAATTCTGACAATTGTTCTGAGCATTGTTCTGTTCAATGTTCTGAGCATTGCATTCACAGAAGGTTTGCACTTTCAGTTTGGTGGTAAAACAGCAGTCTGTACATAGTTCCATTTTGTCATTTGCTTGTGGAGTACTTCTTCCCCACACTAAAATTAAAATTGAAGAGACTTTTTCACTTTTGGGGAAAAGAGCAGCATTGAAGAGAAATTCTCCCTGGCAAATTAATAGATAAGGTCTGCCATGCTAACTCAAAAGCAAGCAAAAGGTAAAAATTGAATCTCTTTATCACAGTTAACTCATTTTTCTAAACTAGGGAAGTAATATAGGTTGGAATATATGGGATAGATTCTCTTACTGAAAGTGCTTTTAAACTTTAAAAGGTCCATAAGTAATACTGGAAATGGTTATAAATGACAGTCTTCTCTTTTAGATTAGGTTGCATGTATTACATTCTACTGGGTCTTTATGGAGATTCTCAAGGAATTAAAGTTATATTTATGATAAAAACATGGAGCTGCTTCTAAATAGCATTTTCATCATATTAACTGTTGCCTAGATAACGGGCATATCTCCTCGAGCACCTCTATTCTGGTTTAGCACTACAGCTTGCAAATTAATACAGTCATTATAAGCCAGCAAAGCTATATCACTTACCATTTCATTATTGTTCAAATCAAAATCCATATTTTTTCAGTTTTCCCTAGGGTTACAAACTGGATAGGGAAATGTTATCATCTTGCAAAATAATCTCTCAAGACTCACTCTCTTTGGTGTTAAGAGGAGCAGTTAATCATATTACAGTAATTTTCATATTAATAGGTCTTGTGCAAAGAGAGAGTTAATGCTCTCCTACATTCAATCCTCCAAGAGAGTTTTTTATATTTACATATATTTATATACGTGTGTATGTATATATACATGTGTATATATATATATATTAAACTGCTTGGAACGAGTTTAGCACAAAAGATATCACGTCCTACTCAGTATATGAATCAGGGTCAAATCAACAGCATACCCTGAAATTTTAAATCAAAAAAGCAATCTGTCATTGCTAAGAGAGTTAGGTAATGCTCAAGTGAATAACATGAATTTGTACCACGATTTATTTGAAAATACAGGGGATAACTTAATGCAGCATAGGAAAAGACTCCACCGAGCACCTTGCAGATTCTTTACTCCTTACAGGAGAAGGTGTAATCCTACACCACCTGTATCCATTCTAAAATTAAAATCATCTTTAGAGCTGAAATTTATATTTTGAGGGATTTATGCACACTTTTCTTTTGAGTTCTTCTTACACTGTCATTTTCTGAAAGCTTCTCATATAATATTTTACATTCAGTAATGTTATTTTAACTCAGAGCTTTAACTTTATGCATGAGCATTTTCTGGTCCTTTTCTTGTTTTCCAATCCACTAGCACAGGTAATGTGGTCTGTTCCAAAGAACTTGAGTGGGAATTTAAGGAGGTGGCCAAGGAGTCAGGTCCCTTTGCCTAATTTTCAGCAACCTGAATGTGAAAGAAAGGCAGGTCGGGTCTGTGGAGACCTGGCCCCGTGCTGCTGGGCGGGAAGCTGCTCTGCGCTGGAGCCCGAGAGCTGCCCAGGCATCGTGGATAATAAGCCCCGTGGAGAGGTGGGATCGAGACCTGGAGCGTGATGCTGACTTAATGTGGCTGTCTGGCTCCTGGAGCAGGTTGACGTAGCCCATGAAGGAGCCCGCTGCCTCTTCTTCGGCACTGTGGGAAGACGCTTCCTCGGTAAACCTTTGCTTTTCTGTCAGCATCTGCTCTCCTTTTGCCAAGCTCTGTTACCATAATGATGCCATCTCGGTGTTCTTCATTATTCTCCCCACTGTCAATCCCAGGAGGGTCTGATTAAAATCAGTGGAAAGCTCCCCTGGATTTTACTAGCTTTGATACTTGGGCACTGCTCCATAATTTGCCTTTCTTGTCTGTTTTTAACTCTGCTTTCTGTTTACACTCACTTTTGCCATGTTCTTTGCATCCCTCATCTTCCCCCACTTTTGTATACTTTTATTCCTATTCCTGACCTGCTCGACAACTGTTAAATTACTTAGGCAGTGAGTGAAATGCACATTAAAGAGGTGCTTTCAGCTTTGAGCTGAAATGTGTTGACAGGACTCACAAGAGGCCAAAAGGAGACATGGAAAAGTGGCATCATTTTGGGTGAGGAAAAGCTAGAAAAATTATTCTCATCATATCTGAGAACTAGCCATGGTTTTGTGGCAGCACTTCTGGCTGCTTTAATGAGGTCACAAGTTCACTATTATTATGTAGAAACAGTTTTAATTGGTGATAATTTTAACACTTGTTTAACAAAATGGCAACTGGAATTGGTTTCTATCTGTACACTATATGGTGTAAATCAAAAGTAGTGTTATTCAAACCTATGTTCTTCTTGATTAGCAGTACTTTAAAAGAAATCAGACTCTAACACACTCCTCAATTTCAGAAATTATACTGTATTTCCATTTATAACCTGACATAATTCCCACACAGCATATGGTATTAATCTGGTGTAAACACCATGTTATGATGATACCCGAACACATACAGCTGACATGAAAATGTCTTCAAGTACAATATTTCCAAAAGCAATTATGTCTATATGGTTGGTAGTTATCTTGCTGTGTAAATTTTTATTTCTTATTCATACAATCCATGAAGGTACACAGCATGAAACTATTTATGAAAAAGGAGAGATTTTCACTATTTGCAAAAAAGAAAAAACATAAAATTCAAGATGGTCTACTTTTTTTTGGCTGGTCAGGGTTGCATAAGGGAATCTCACCCTTATGTGAACAAGTATTTTTGCAGTGGTGGAGTTTATTTTGTTTGCGTTAGAGGATGGATGTGTAAATTAGTACAAGGAATACAGTGACACAAAGTGAAAATGATGACATTTTTGTGAGACAAAATTGTTTCCAAAAGAAATATTTAAGGAAATTTTGAAATTCTATGTGAAAGTAGTCTTCATCCTGATGTGTGTATGCCCCAGACATCAGCCTCTGCTAGTAACCAGCATTTTTCAATGTTCTCCCTGAGAGGAACCCTGTCCAGGTAGATGCATCTGTGAAATCTTTAAAAAACTTGCCCAACATTGGAGTTGAGCCAATTGTTTTCTTAAAAGGAGATAAATAAAAGCATATCTTTTGGAAAGTAAGTGCTTGTGGATGGTGGATGGTAATATTTTTGCTTGAACACTTGCCAGTAGGGCCAGATTCACAGCTGGTGTAAACTTTTCTAGTGCCATTGAGTTATCAGTTTGAGATGGAAGGTTCATTGATTAAGATGAAGTGCAGCTTTTTCACAGATTGTTTGTAGCTCCACCTGCTACCCACACTCTCAATTTTTTTTAGCCTTTCCTAGTCCTTTTTTTTTTCTTCCTGAGGATCCTTTCTTAAATATGTTCCTAAGGCAAACAAAAATAAGGCAACCTCACCATCATATTCTCATAATGAAAAGGAACTGCTCAACAATCCATCTCTGCACTCATTAGCATCAGTATAAATCCTCAATGACTTCATTTTAATTACTTCATACTTGCATTACACTCAATAACAGTAGGTTAGGCTGTTGATGGCTTTCTAAAGTGAGCATTTCCAGCTGATCCCTATTGTCCAATGCAATATCTTAATTTTTAAAAATGAGACAGCTAAATAAATTGCAACAGGACAGGCGTAAACTTGGAACAACTCCACTGAAAATTTACACCAGTGTGGCTAAGAATTGAATTTAGCCCATTTGGTTGAGTTCCTTTTAAGGGTTATTTCATGTTCAAGCATCCACCAGAGATTAGATGGAAACCAGCAGCCGTGTTGTTATCTCCCGTGGGAGCAGGACACCAGAGGTGAAAGGGTAACGCATTATCACGCTGCACCACCTGGCCCATCCAACCCAATTTGAGCAACCATAATTGTATTGATTACTTCTTGTGCTCATGACTAATGACCTCTAGCTGCAACCTTGCGTTTTCTAAATCTTTTATATTCTGATTTAATAATAAGATTTGATTAAAAATTGCCATTAGCCAATGCCAATGATTAGTCAGCAGGACTGAATGCCGCCAAGTTCCAATGAGTTTCATTATTCTGGAATTAAAAAGGACAGAGAACTTCTCTGGGTTAATAATACAATGATTCTGTCTCAATCAGTAATGAAAGAAAATTAATGTACAAATGTAGCAAAATGTATGACTCTTACTAATAACTGCATTTTACAGAGAAGTGTTTGAAGAATTAAAGGGACTTTGCCACAGATGGTGGCGACAGTTTGCTTTCACTTCTTATATTTGATTGGAAAGCCAGTGTCAGATGGTGTGTGAGGGGGCATTTTCCTAAAGAAAGCCATTTCCTTTGATGG
>NW_009730083.1:0-232 GCF_000703405.1 Apaloderma vittatum | reverse complement strand
AAAACATAGTTTTCTTTCATTTCCTCCATGCCCCCCCCTGCCATAACAAAGCAATGTAAAGTGTATATAGGCAAAAATGAAATGTGATAGCTTTAGAAAATGACAAGGGGATTGGTCCAGGTTATTCACCTGCTAAGAATATGTTAATCTATGCCATTCATTCATTCATTTAACTATTAATTTATTTATTTGTTCTTTTGCTTATTTATCTATTTATCTATTTATCTATTTA
>NW_009730082.1:1093-8132 GCF_000703405.1 Apaloderma vittatum | reverse complement strand
AGTCAGTGGACACATCACTACAGGGAAAGACAGCACTGGTGGGGCGGGAGGGACCCCTCAGGCAGCCAATCAGAGAGCACATCACTTCAGGGGAGGGTGGGCCCCAGACCAGGTCTGAGTGATGGCCCCAGCGGCCAATCAGAGGTCAGATCCTCAGAGAAGGGCGGGTGCTGCAGCCAATCAGAGGCGACATCCCCTCAGGGGGTGCAATTCTGATAAGCAGGTGGGGTCCTTGTGCTCCTCTCTCCACCCGAGTGATGCCACGCGTCACCGAGGAGGGGAGAACTCGTAATTCAGGGGGTAAGATGGCAGAGAAAGTGATTGTTAAACCGGGAGAGAAGAGCCGCGATGGCTCTCAGGAGGAGATTATGGAAATGACTCCTTTTAATATGAAGTGGGACAGGTTATGCATATGTACAGGCATCTTGCGAAACTTTATGAATATAGAATCATAGAATCCTAGACTGGCCTAGGCTGGAAGGAACCTTAGAGATCATCTAGTCCAACCTCCCTATTATGGGCAGGAACGCCACCTCTCGACTAGACCAGGCAACACACGGGGACCAAGCGGGAATATGTAACACTTTAATGCATATAGCTAAGGCAGGTGCCACGCTGGGGCATGCACGGCTTTGACGGGACTACTTGCATGTGCCGCTCAGTGCTGAAATAAACATACCTACTTTACGGTCTAATTGATTGTGGAGTCTGCTTTTCACAAGTCACCCAGTGGAGTGTGGGTTTAAATACACCCCAAATGTGTGTTTCTCAATACACCCAAGCACTGCCTATGGCTCTCCGTGTTCTGGAATTGTGATTTCCCTTGCTTTCTTCCTTTTGCCATGCTCAAAGTCAAAGTCAAGTAGCCCAGGGTAGGTTGGCAGGGGTGGAGATTCCCACGGAGGGCATTCCCTTCAACGTGTGTTCCGGAAAATGGGACCAGACCCATGGTCCCATTGTCCCTCCGTGGCAGAACGTTGGACTAGATGTTCCTGAGAAACACAACAATTACTCCAGTGTATTCTGGGAAGATTTAAAGGGGTAATATAACAATATATTTAGGAAGCGCTTTAGTCAGTGTTAAGTTGTTTGAGGGGTTTTCAAGAATGATGCTCATGTGATACCAATAACCCCAAAATGGGAATTAAGCACATTTACTGGACTTTCATTTATGTTTGGGGGGTGTGTGTGTAGTTTTTCTTCTTCTTAGGTGTTGAGACAATTTGTCAAAATACTGATGTCCTAAATTTCAAAACACTGGGTGTTTGCACATATCCTTCTTGCAATTTCTCCTTTTTAAATACAGAGTTCAAGTTGTTTAAATGGAACTGGACCCCTAAAAGAGGATCCACGTACCTTTGGTGTCACCGTAAAAAGGCTGTCTGCAGTTCCACCAGCAGCGTGTGTTGAAACCTGGGCAACTTCCAGGCCTCCCATTACTGATCCACCAAAAAACTAGGAGATCACTGTCACTGTTCATAACAGATTGCCCACATGTCAGACTCCGTTGCAACCCACCTATCTTCACCGTGCTGCGGAGGATGAGGATTGCCACAAGCCTGTTCCTTTGTCCACAGTTACAGATTCTTTGCAGCGGAGTCTACCTCAGATGCAGCTACACGGTCGGTTGCTGCTAACATTTCCAAACAGGAGGGTCCTGATGAAATTTTTGTTCAGCCAGCCATGCATGGAAGTCCTAAACTGATAACACAGTCCTGATAACACAGTCCCTTACGGTGCAGAACCTTCTGGAAAGTCAGAGGAGTCGATGGGCTCATTCCACAGGAATTGCAACATCCTATCTTCTAATGGAATTCTGACTGGAAGGGTGGTCAGTACCTCACAGAATTCCCTTTCTTCCCATCCCAGTGCTGAAGAAGATAGACCCCAGCATGAGCTGCCCAAGAATGATTCACTACATGGTGCTATTAGTTTAGATAGTGGATCTAAAGAAAACAGATGAAAACTTGGTGATGCCCCTTGCTAAGTGCAGCCTGTTAAACCTTGTGAGGTTTTCTATTCTGAAACAAATGGACTAACTGAAGCAGTGAGTTATGTTTGTTCCACCTAGAATTTCTCACCTATGATATATTCGGTATTCAGGAGCAACAGAATGTTCCAAATTCATGTGAAATACCAAGGGAGTGCACAGCACAGATTTTCTCGTAACACTTTGTGCTGTTGCCCTGTTAGAATTTGCAGGGCTGAGGTGCCATATGAGGACATGCCAGCTCAAGAGAAGTTAGCTGAGATAATGCTTTCTATGTGCTCTGCTCCCCGCCACCGCAGCCAATGTCTCACCCTGCTCTTTTCTTCCCCCAACAGAGAAGTTCCCTCCACAGCTGCCGATGGCATGAGGTGCCCCCCCTGCAATTCACCCCCTGCCCTGCAGCGCCCAGGTGCTGTCAGAGGCCTCTGACAAGGACGGAGCAGCCATTGAGGACAACGTCCCCGCATCCAGCCCCCACCAGCCTGCCCCAGCTCCGCCGACCAGCAGAACCGCAACAAGGCCCAAGGCGGGGGGTGGCAGAGCCCACAGATGGGCAGCCAGGCTGCAGAAAGCTTGCTTCCCCCTGAGGCTGGGTTGGCTTTCTTTGCTTTTTCAGCAGCTGTGACCACCCCGGTGTCCCCAGGGAAGGATCTTCAGGAGCAGGGGCCAGGCCATTCCTGAGCAGGCAGGGGCCACCACCATCAGACAGAGGCTTACCTGGCTAATCCCTGTGGATGGCGAGGACCCTGACCCTGATGTCCCCAACAGCCCCAGCTTGACTGCCTTCCTCCACAAGCTTCTCAACCTCTCCAAGTCCATGGTGGAGGGCAGCTGCAGGGCTGGGGCACGGGGACAACACGGTCCCCAGTGTCCTGGACTTGAATAGTTCCTCCATGAACTCCCCAGCCTCTCTGAGCACAAGGCAGAAGGTGGCTGCCCAAGGAGCGAGCTGTGGCAGCGTGTCTGGGGGATAAGAGGACACTCTCCCCAGTGTCCCCAATGTCTCCAACTTGACCACTTTCCTCAACAAACTCCCTGCACCTCTAAAAGTATGGAGCCCCCAGTAGGTGCAACGAGGAGCAAGTGGTCACAGTGATGGTGGCGGACAGTGAAAACACCTTCCCTGAAGTCCCCAACAGCCTTTCCGGTCTCACCTCCTTCACTGAAGTCCCTGACTTCTTGGAATGTGTGGCGGAGGGCAACTTCCCCGAGGACCACCTGTCGGCAGCAAGGCTGGAGGACACCAGCTCCTTCTGGGTGTTGGCAGACTACCCCGTGCAGGACTCCAAGAGGAGGCACAGTGTGATGGTGACAGACCTCCCCAGCTGGCTGCCACTGCAGCCTTGGACACTGCCGAGGAGAGGTCTCTGGAGAGTTGCTTCCGAGGACAGTCCTGTGGAGAGTCCCTGCAAGGATCCCCTGGAGGGTCCTCCAGAGGGTCCCCAGCTGAACCCTTGTCGTGTGAAAGCTCTGTGGCTACGAGAGGCACGCACCCAAGCTAAGCGCTTGCCTGTTTCAGAGCCCCGATAAGGACTTGTACTGAGACGACTAGCGAGGTAACAAAGAAGAGGTAATTTATTAAAGCAATAGATACAAGATTCAAGGTTGCTGTTGATAAATTCACTCTCTGCAATAGCGCTAATATATAATAGTAATGCCAGCAAAATACTGTCCTGGGTATTTCTCACCAAAAGGTGAAAGCGCAATTCTTACCGAGGCAATATCATCGACACACTCCCTCCATGCTCCTTATATACAATCTCTCCCCGCCCTGGGGTGACATTCGGCATGATTTGAGTGGAGAGTGGGTGACCAGAGTCATACAGGCAAAAAATTCCACTTGGGGCCTTGTGGCCTTCAGAATTCTGTTTTGAAGCAACTGATCTGTTTGCAGGAAGGTGTTGACGTTGTTAGTCTCCCTCTGGCCTTCTTCTTTAGCCAAACCAGGGACCTCCTGGCACCACCAGACTCCCTCCTTGGGCTGGTTCTCACTGTGCAGGACTTGTTCTCCATCTTCAGTGTCTGCACAACAGATAAGCGGACACCTGCATTCAGCAAGTCTCAAATCCTCAGGCTAAAATATCACATTATCCACCCCGTGACTACAGTCACTCAATCGAGATTTAAATCATGCTCTTGGGAAGTCAGTCTTGGGGGTATCCCTTACGCTTGACTGTTCTTTCTCTTCACATGGGTGTAGCTCCAACTCTGTCCACCTCGACACCACACGTATCTGACGAATTAATACCCCAGTTAGCACGGATCTAAGACAAGCTAATAATATGCGAAACATCATAACCACAGTAACTGATATAAATTGTAACAAAGAAGCAAGCTATCCTCATAGGAGAAACCTAAGCCATGCCAAAGCTTGTTTAACCATTGTACTTCCCTGCTAGGATCTCTGCTTGCTTTTGCTACACGCTTCGTACGATATAACTGCTCATCAAGATCTTCTGTTACGAATGCAGCAAGTATCATTGACCTGGTTTAGGTATCCACACACTCTATTTTCATACAGTAACAAGAAGTCTAATGTCAGTCTGTTCTGTAACATCATCTTTGATGTCGCCTGTAATTGTGCATTTAATGCTTCTGACCCAACTCGAGTTGCATTAGCCAGTGCTCCTGAGGAATCCAAAGCTAAAGCTATGATGACGGGGTCTGGCCATGAATGTGATCCCATCAAGGAGGTGTTGATGATGTCAAATCTGTTCTATGAAGATGATGGAAAAATTGTAGAAATGTTTGGTTGAAAAAGAGAGACATATATATAAACCTTTTTCTTTTTAACCCCAAACCTTTTTAGTTGCATGAAGAAACCCTTGGGTCCACCATCACACACTCGCTTTTGTTGCAGAAATTGCATGAGTCTGGTTCAGTTTCGATGCCACTTCAAGGCGTGTTCTGGAAAATGGGACCAAACCCAACCATTTGTCCCTCCGTGGCGGGAGGTTGGACTAGATGCAGTTTAAGGTTGTCCCACCCCAAACATTCCACGATTCCATGACCCTGTGAGGTAGGTGGTGATGTCACTGGCCGCTGCAGGGGATTGGTCCCTGCCAACCCCAGGTTCTGTGATGTCACAGTGGCCTCTCCTACATATCTGGAGTCAGTGCCCAGTGGGGACCATAGAGCTGCTCTCGCTGGGGGCTGCTCTGCTGTGCCAGGGAATCTGTCCCTGACTGACTTGGAGGCTCGATCGTCCCCCAACCCGGTGACCGGCGTGAGGATGGACTGGGGTGGGAATTGCGTGGTAACGCTCTGGGAAGAGCTACAGGTGGGACGGCTGGGCCCAGCATCCCCCAAACACTGGGAAAACTCCCCCCAAAATTTCCCAGGCATTTCTCAGCATGCAGGAGGGTGGGCAGGGGTAGATGCTTTGTGTCAGGGGGGCTGCTGGCACGGAGGTAGAACGGTTTCTGGGAGAGAAGGAGACTTTCCCCATGTCGCCTTCAGGGCGTTGGGAAGCTGCGAGCCCCAATTCGGTCCCTTTATCCCCACTCCTACTTCCGCGAAATGCGCTTGAGCTTGTGGTTTTGTTTAAATGGTGAATTTTTAAATGGTGATTTTATTTCAGTTGGCGATTTAAAGCAGGTGGAGGCTGTGACCGGTGCGAGGACGGGAAAGCCAGGAAACATGGGCTAGTCCTGGGAGCTGATGGGGAGGGGGCACTGAGTCGGCTCTGAGTTAGTGCTCAGGGACTAGCAAACTCCTTTCCCAATGGGAGCGTTTCTTCGTCTCGCTTCTCAAATTAACCGGTGATCGAGAGGCGAGCGCTTTCCCCAGCACTGTGTCCGCACGGTGGCAGGGGATGCGATTCAGTAGAAGCAGTTTTTTTTTAGGAATGTGGGGGATAAAAATCAGATTCACGTTAGCGTTTGCAGCTGAAATCAAAATAAGTGATTTTTTCTCAGTTTTTTCTTCCTGACTGATGCATCATTATCAGTCCCAGAGGTGGCGTGTGCCAGCACAGCGTTGGAAACTCTACTTGAAAGTTACAGCTTTTGTGGTTTGGGGCTTTTCCCAGTGCATGGTGTGGCTCTTGCTTCTTGAATTTTGTCCCATAGCCCTGCCAGTTCTACTGGTTTCTTGGTCTTTTGTTCTTCTTCAACCTTCAGTTTCAGAAACTGGCTGCAAACCTTAGAATGTTTTATTTTGTTTGAAGTGTTTTTGGCCACTGTGATGATGGCAATGGACTTGCAAAGGTGAGCCCCAGCAATTCTTCCTCTTTGTGCCTTTAATAATGGAATAGTTGGAAAAGCAATGAGAACTAAGAGGGGGTTGAGGCATCACAGGGTTTGCCTTTGTGTGAGAGGATAGATTTTGTTTTTCTTGGGGTAGTTACTGCCCATGCAGGCAAGGAAGGAGAAACGGAGCGGCTGTGATGTATTTTTGTTAGTGTTTCAGGCATGCACAGCAATTAAAAGGCAAAGTGCAGCCCAAAGTGGGGAGAAAGGTCTCAAGAGTTTCCAGGAAGCCCTTCTTCAAGCTGCAGCTGCAGGTCGAGGGGGAGAGGCGGCCGGGTTTTTCCGGCTCTGAACCTGGTAATCCTGGTGCCCTTCCCAGTCCTGGTGGGGAGGGGAAGAGAGAAGTCAAAATACTCGTTCCGTTTGCTGCTGTGGTTCTCCTTCAGCTTTTAAGGCCCCAGTGCCCTTCATGCGGTGCTGGCTGTGGTATTTCAGGCGAGGAGAGCATTAGCTCTCAGTTCTCGGCTTTTCCTGGAAGAAAAATGCTGTTTTCCATGGGAAGCGCGCTTGCCCCATGGGCAGCCTGAGCCTGGTGGAGCTGAAGCCGAAGCCGAAGCTTCACCCTTCCAGGTTCTGGAGGGTCTGTGGAGCTTGTTGGTGGCCGTATCCTGTGGCCAAGCACCATCTAGTGAGTGCTGCAGGTGTCATGTCTGGAGACTGAAACTTGCTGTTACTCTGAAGGGCAGGGTTTTCCCCAGTTTGGAAATCCCTTTGTTGGTTTCTAATTTTTTTTTAGAAAGGAATCCCAAGAACAAAGCAGGAGGTGGTTTTTTTTTTTTGTCTGAAACCCTCAGCCCCC
>NW_009730082.1:0-1052 GCF_000703405.1 Apaloderma vittatum | reverse complement strand
GGCTGGGTGATGCTACGGGCTTTGGGTGGGGGAAGAAAAAGCTCCTACAGTCCATATTTTTAGGGCCATGCCTGGAGGAGCAGGCACACGGCGGTGAGAAGCTAGGGGACTGGCATGGGCGATGGCTGGGAGGACGTAAGGGAGCTCTGCACACCCAGCCTCAACTTTTACCTTCTTCTCCTTGCTGAACAGAGACATGATGAAGAGGCAATGATTGAGCGGGGAGGAGGGAGATACATGGACACCTTACACTACGAGAATGAGGTGTCACAAGGTGAGTCTCTGCTGAGATCCTGATCGAGGGGCCACCAGCCCAGCGCCTTTGCCCACTCCCAAAGTCCCCACAACGCCCTTTGCTCGGTGTCACGTCATGTGCAGCAAAACATGGCGTTCTTCTAACTCGATCAGCAGAGTTCTTGTCACATTTTTTACTGGGCAAAAGCCCCTGCAGGGGCCGTGGTGTGAGTTTTAGCCGCAGGGTGGGATAATTCAGGACTTGTTTTCTCGCAGCGACTGCTCCTGGCATGGAGAGGTCTACAGGTGCAGGACCATGATTTTCTTTTTTTCTGTTCTGGTGTTCATCACCGTGAGACAGATTTGTTCTTCTCCTGCCACCTCGTGCCAGGCAAAATGTTAAAAATAATTCCCTTCTGTCGCTGCTTAATGAGCACGTCTGAGTGTTGTCCAGCCAAAGCTGGGATTTGAGGTTTGCTGCTTCCAGGGCACTTTGATTCCGATCTCATCACTTATTGCTCCGATTTAGCAATGTTCAGGTGAAACAGGAAGAAAGGAGGTCCAGTAAAAATAAATTTCTGAGAAGCCGGTGTTCCCTCCTGGGATTTAACCATGGCTTAGCGAGGCACCGGCAGTGTCAGCCATTGCTGCAAGGGCAAAACTGCTGCAAACGCCGCTTCTTTGCAGGGCCCCCAATCCTGCCTATGAGGCAGAGCCGCCAACATCGCCGACGCTGCAGAGGGAAGCGTCGGGAGTGGGAACCGAAGAAGAAGGACTCTGCCCCGATGGAGCAGGGCCACCACTGTAAGTTCGCTAAC
>NW_009730081.1:72400-83151 GCF_000703405.1 Apaloderma vittatum | reverse complement strand
TGCGGATGTTTCCCGGAGTGGCTGCTCTCTACGACTTCCAGAAGAATCCCTGGTGTGCTCCGTGCAAGTAACAGCCCCATGAGGACCCCCAAGCAGAAGAGCCGCTCCTGAAGAGCTTTCCAAGGGCGGGCAGACCTTCAGACATGAAGCTGTTCAAAGCCAAGGTCACAGCCCAAAAACAATTTAAAAAAAATGGTGAAAACTGATGGTTTCACTCTCTTTCCTAGCAAAGTGCAGGCTGCAACCAACTGGAACGGAACCCTCAGGGGTAGCACCAGCAAAAACCATGGATCTGGGTCATTTTGTCATCTCTGTAACCGGATCTCTCTGGCAAGAACAGAGAAATGAATCCTGGAGCTGGGACACTTTTCCTTTTGCTGTCTGCTGCAGGGGAAGTGTGGCCTGGAGGCTGCTCAGCAAACACAGGCTCCCAGAGCGAAAAGGGTATCTGCACTCTCGTACTGCATTAAAAGGTTTGTTGGAGAGGGAAGGACTGTGAGAGATTGGTCTTAATTTTTTAAGTTGGAGCTTATTTCAGATATGATGCTTTGGCTAGAAAAGCCCAGGTGAGCGCACAACTGAAAACTGAGTGCAGCCAAATGTGGGTTTTGGAGCTTTTTTGCTCACATACCTACAGACAAAAGATTTCCAATAGATGAATCACTTACCCCTCCTTTCTGCAGTGTATTTCTCACGCATTCACAGGGTTCTTACTCGCAGAAAACACCAATGGCTAACGAAGGGCTCGCCAACACAGAAGCAATCAGGACAGACTGGTCCCTAGCACAGGCCCAGCAGCACTCAAAGATTCAACACCCCATGCTCCACTGTTTCTGGGTCGTCTTGAACTACGATTTTTCCCTGATATGAGGCAAGGAGGGCAGAAGGGGGCATCAGTGAAACAACGAGCAATGGAAGAGGCAGGAGGTGACAGCAGCTGAGGAACAGCACAACGTGCCTGGAGAGACATTTCTACAGGAGCCTGAGCTTTTGCTGGGCGTTTTCAAGGAATTTACACTCTACAAATAGAAAAAAAGCACTAAGAAAAGGCCAAACACAGATATGGCAGTTTCTTTTCTGAACAGGAAAAGGATCTCTGCAGCTAGAAAAATCTACTAGCATGCAACAAGAGGAAGCAATGTATTTGCAACTGCAGAAACATTTTGCGCAGCTGTCCGAATGCAGCCAGTGATTAGGGAAAAGGGGTGTATTATTTTCCTGGTCTAATCTTATATGCCAGGAAGAAAAAAAATAAATTTCTATTTAAAAGGAAATTATTATTTCAAGATTTAGTCTTTCAAAAGTAAGCCAAGAAATTTGGCAAGGGTAAAACATTGTTCCTAGCAGATACCGATTCACAAGGAGTTCTGGCTTTGTTAGACAGGAGAGAGTACAAAAACATAATGGATGGGTTTTCAGTTGCACAGGCACGCATTAAAAATACCACCATTATAAACAATCCAGTGGTGCTTTCTAATGAGTTCCTAAAAAGTCTCGCAAGCCATTCTCAACATTTCTTAAAAACACCTTCAACAAGAAAATAGCACAAGGTAACTCTCAAGCAGGAGAGCACTGAGGGGCGCCCACCCTCCTGCCAGCTCCTGCCCAGGTGCTGATGCCCCCCAGCACGCTGCTGGCACTGGGACAGGAGCAAACCACAGAGCTCTTGCTTAGAATCCCAGAATCATTAAGGTTGGAAAAGACCTCTAAGATCATCTAGTCCAAGCCCCCTATTTTAGGCAATACCTGCCCAGAACGCCACCTCCTCTTCAGCTTTTGTCTTGCATCTCCTGATTTGGCTCCTGCGTTACGCTTTCCCATATCGAAAAGCCACATGATAGCCCTGCTCAGGCGCAGGACCTTTTCATATTTAGCCTATATTTTAAATTGGTGTCACGAGAAAGAGCTATGGGATGTCCTCAGAGGGGATGCTTTTAAGTAGCAGGGTAGTTCTTCAGGATATATAGTTGTACTAATTTTAAGAGGTGCGTGTCATTCAGGCTTCCACAGTCTGAAAACCTACTGCTTGAAAAGTCACATTTCCCCTTTTAAGGAAGGAACGAAAAAAATGTTTGTCCTTCAGAATCCTTAGATGTTTTTACTGATCTTTCGTTGACCATTTTGTGAACTCAGAAGTCTGATGTCAGTTACTCTATAGAAAGGATACAGGCTGTTCTACCATAACTGGAATTATTTTTAAACACTTCCCCCTCACAGAGTAAATCCTTGGAGGCTAAGGGGGAAGACAGACCAAATGGGTTTATATCGAGAACAGAACAACCTACAAGAATTTAGTCCAGGAAAAAATAAGGAAAGCGTGGTGGAAAAAAACACAGGTTATACATACTCATGATGGAGATATTTTGACAGTGTCACGGGACGCAATCAACAACTTATTTCTGGATACAAAAGCTCAGGTCAGACATTTCACTCAAAGCACACGCAGGCATATTTACATCCCAGTCAAACCACTGGCAGATGGATACGCCCTCATGATTATTAGTGATTATGTCTCTGCTGGAATCATCACAGATATTTGAAATATCCACTCAAACCCTTGCCGTCAGAAGCTTCTCCCCTTTGCACGAATACAGCAATTTCCCTTTGCTCTGAAATTCCAGGCAGAGCATCTCAGGAAGAAAACAAAATAAAACCAAGCAAACAAGGCTTCCCCTGCTTGGGTGGCTCAGCTACAACAAGGGGAGAAAATTTACTGGAGTGACTTGGGACCATCGCAAAGGACATACAAGCTGAAACTATTGAACAGAATATTCAGGGCAGTCCATAAAAGCAAAATAACTGTAGCAGGCTTGGTGAGATTTAATTTTAATTGAAAATCATTGGCTTTTTGGCTGTTTTCCCTTTCAACTTGCAGATTTTGTTTCCAGACTGGTTTCAGCCTCTCAGACCGAGAGGAGAGGTGACTACAGGCCTATTTACGGCAGTGACAGGGAGAAGCAGTTGAAGCTAAGCAAAACTTATTACCAGTGATAAAAACACCCCGAACAAGAAAAAGAATAATGCTTTCCTTCAACTCACTTTCAAAACAAACCTAAGGAAAACATAACACCAAACAAAGCTATCCAGCACTTGTAACCAGCTGTATTCTCAATGTCAGGTTTTTAAAAAGCTTTCTCTCTCCCTTGTCTCTCCTGCAGCTCTCCCGAGGACACGGTCGGAACAGTGAAACTGGAATTGGTTTTCAATGCGCTGGTGACCAAGCAGCATTCCCGCCGTGTCGCCCACATCTGTACCCTCTACCCTTCTTTTCAAACTGAATGCTCCTACTGCCAGCCTCACAACACTGGGAGGATTGCCCAATAGTTCCAGTCTTACTAAAGAGTGCCAGCTTGAACTCCACTAAACTCAGTTTTCCTCCGTTTTTGCAATTTCTAGCACTTTTGAGAAAGCCTCAGCTCTTGGCAGCCACAGAAGACTGCAACTTCCATATTGCAAACCATCAATCGTTTCACTTAGGAGGGTTTTTAGTTCTTGTGGCTGCAGATAGGAGTTAGGTAGAATACGATAAAACAAAATAAAAGCAGTAAAATGTGTTGCATTGAGATACATTTTGGGTGAATCTCAAGATTTAGAGGACCTTTAAAAAAACCCCTGTGAGTAACTAAAGAACAGAAATGCAGGTATATAAGACTATGACAACAAACACACAAATTTACAGCTAGAAAAGATGATATTGTGTTGATAACACCTATTCTGAAAAGCAAAATTGGAGCATAATTTATAGATTCATCCTATATCTCAGGCCTGCTACATTTCTCTTTCAGATTTTGAAGATGACAGATTTGTAACCCTTCCAGTGCTGCCAAGTGACAATTAGCACAATTAAATAGAAGCTAAGTTTTCTGCGCTGCCCACCACCGCAGAGACAAAGCTGCACATTCACGATTTTAAGCAAGTCACCTGAAATGTACTACAGACCTGCAGCTGAGCTTGTCACCGCACCTGATGGGGTCCCTGGGTCGCTGGCAGCAGGCTGTCTACCAGATGTCACGTCTTGCAGAACCTTGTCACATCCTTCCTCCAGCCCTTCCCGAAGGGTTGTGTTTTCTGAGAGGTTTCTCGGCCGTGCTGAGGATGTCTGCTCAAGAAACAAATATACACTTCTTTCAGAAAACAAATGCCGTGTCTCCAGTAAATAATTTGTCTTCAGGTATCGAACAATTCTATTTATATGCCTGGAAGCACAGTAGAGTCATCTTTTTTTTTTTTTTTTGATTAATAGCAAAGATTTAGTCAGTATCACTTTTACTATGGAATACTATCTAGTAAGTGTTCCTTAGTCAAGCTGACAGAATTTATCTTATCTGTTACAGAACTGCTGTTAGTTTTCAATGTTATGTAGTTCTGGTTTGTTTGGTTTTTTTTTTCAAATACACTCCACTTTCTCTGCAACTCTTAAGCAAGATCCTGTTAAATCTCTAAATTTATCACGGGCTTTTGACAAAATTTATGTTCATCATTCCCACACTCAAATTAATAATAGTTGTACACAACTTCAAACAAGTACATGCATCCTTTGGTGAATGTATAAGTGTATGTCAGGTTTACTGGCTTTGAGAATAAGGCAAGAAAAATTCAGGAGGTAGACACAGCAAAAGCATTAGTCAGATTTACACAATTGCCTTATGCATTTTAGCTATCTCGTAGTTTCAGATCTTTTGATCAGAACCTGGGCTATCTGTGTGTGCTACCACTAGCCCAGTGTGTCTGGATGCAGAAGTTTTGCTACGGTTTTCCCATGCTGAAGCGATGTGCAGAGTCAGGAAGTGAAGAGCAGCCGGGCAGCAAGAGGTCACGTAGACTTTCAGTGCCTTAAACTCAACTCAGGCACACGCTGTCCAGTCACTGGCACTCACATACTGTGAATTTCTCTGCATTTGTCTTGATGCCTTGAGGATTAAAAGCAATAAAGCCCATTTACTCACAGACCAAACTTTTAATACTATATGGTATAAGACAAGATGATGATATATCAGTCCCAGTTACGCTTTTCATATGTATTGCAAAATAGGCTTCATTTGAACTTCAGCTGATTCATGATTAGATATTTGTGACGTTCCAGCAAGGGTCCCAAGGTCACGGGCCAGCCCACCTGCACAGAGCTCATCCCACAGTCGCGGCTGCGAAAGCACTTCCATTGTATTGACACACAACTTCCAGAAAACACTCAATTCTTTAAAATGCATTCAGAGTTTTTAGGGGTCCTACTGAGATGAAGGCAAAACCCTTGCGGATGTGATCAGCTTGGTTAGACCTTCACTGCCAGAGGAGCACATTAAGGACACTGGGGCTGGTGGTCTGGCTCACTGAACCGTCTTCTCTTTTTAGTTTAGGAATTACACAGGGAGTAACTAGAACAGGAAACTTCTCCCTGCCCCCAGCTTATTAAATAATTTCCTGCCAGTCCTCACAAAAAGCAACTCCTTGCTCAGGGCCTTAAGAAGAGGCTGAGAGTGGCTCATGCCTGGGCTGGGAACAAGAGGAAGGGCAGGACAAGCTGAGCTAATTGGCCTTTTCACACTTTGCCGGGGCAGGAGGCAAGTCCTAGATAAGCTTTCTTTACCAGTGATACCCCATCAGTCCCTTCCTCTCCTTCATTCTGCTCTACCTTCAAACATGATCATGTCAGATCCAATCCTGGCCAACACCCAGGGGTGACTTAATGACCTTCTCCATGTACCAGCACTCAGGGAAGCTGCGGTTAAATCCGGGCATTCCCCCATTTCCCAGGCATGACAGAAACAAGCCATCTTCCCAATGGCCTCATTCACGTAATCAAAAAACCAAAGCAGCACGAGTAAGATCACCTAATAAGTGACTCAGCCAAGATGTGACACACATTTCATTGACAGGATTTATAGTCATTATCTGTCCAAAGACACACTTGTCAAAAGCGATCTTCCTAAAACTATATTGAATGTTGTTTATATGTTTTTCTGAAACGCTTCCAAAGGTAGCCTGCTAAGACAATCCCATCGACAAACCGTTTGGCACCTGGGCTGCCAGCTAGCTGGTGCTATGCTTTCGGTTCAAGTAGTCCCAGTCCCAACTCAGCACCGGGCTATGTCCGAACAGCTGTGACGTGTAGGCACATTTTTGGTGATGCAAGCCCTAAATGATCCTTCAAAGAACTAAGTACTCACACTCTAACTGCAACTGCGTGGCTGCTACTCCTTTCCTCTTTCACGTTCTGCTGCCAACACACCAGCACAGAAGTGGATAAGTTATACTACTACATAGCTGATTTATTGACAAATCTGCGTTTAAAATGCTAAACAAAGCTCATTAAAAAAAAAATAAATCTTGCTTCTCTCAAATTCTAGGAATTATTTGTAACAAGTCAACAAGTATTATCACTGTGACTTAGGCCCTGAGTGACATTTGCAGACCTCAAAACATCCTTAGTGCCCACCACTGACTCACCCCCACCAGTACTCCCCCATTCAGGAACACAGAACCCAGGACAGGCCACACCACGCTTGATGCTTTCCAAAATCCCATTTCACAGGTCTCATGGCTAGAACTCCAATACTCCCGTGTCGCACAGGCTGTTCTCGACAGCATGATGGGGTCAAGACACCTTCCACCTAACCCAGGGGTGAGGGAGCTGCAGCACCTGCCACTAGCTCGGTGGCTGACCAGGGATGCAGGAGGTTCCTCCTGGCCAGAGGTGTCACCTTGCACTCATCCTTCTGAACTAGAACCCTGCAGGTTTCGGTGATACTCTCTAGTATTTCAAGCGTGTTTGATGGGTGCGCCATGCCCAGGATCTCTGCACAATATACCCTTCCACCTGACAAGGAATCCCAGGTAACCGCTTGAGTAAAGGTTTCCACCGTGCTTCTCACCCACTCGCTGTAGTAGTTCCATAAAGATCTTAATTTTCTAGCCTTTCTCGCTTCTGAAAACACCACGAGAACATTACAGAAATAAAATAAAGGAAAGCTTTCTTCTCTATCAACTAGGCCTTGGCCAGCCTTGCTGTCCAGCCCGAGCAGCAAAATCCAAATCAAGATGCAACTGATTCTCTTTCCCCAACTTTTTCTTGGGTTCAGATGTTTGCAGCATTTACACTTCCAGTGCTGAGCTGTGCTTAGAGCCAAAAGTTGTGGCACATGCTGGAAACACTGCCCTTGGAGGTGAAAACATTGCCATCATTCTCAGCAAATAAAAAGATCTCAGTAGAATTTAAGAAAATCACCATTATTTTAGATAGAGAGTAAAAATAAAGTATGATGAATAGACAGATTTTTTTTATCTTTGACACATCACAGTTCTATCTCTATTTATTTTAGAAACGCATTTCTTGTGAATTATCACAACGTTTGGCCATCCTGAAGAAACAACTTGTGCAACGGATACAAACCAGGAGGAGGAAACAAAAAGCACATCACAGAAAAATCCACATTTCTCCACCAATAATCAAACTTTTCAAGGAGAATGTTCCAATGGTTATACTTCATCTAACAGTTAAAGATGTTTCATTCTGCACTGAGGACAAGCACTTTTTTTGTCTCCTACAGTATGTTTCTAATTTAAGTTTGAAAAAATATTTCCATTGTGCCATATATGCGGTAACTCAAAACCAAAATGAAAGGATTAAAATCAGGGCTGCACAGAATGGTTTAAATTAAATTCAGGTAGTGGGGAAGACTGCCGTATCTGGCAAGCTCCCACTTACTGAGCTTTCTGGCCAAGAGGCAAGATGAAGCATAACAATCCTTACCTGCCAAGTCTAGAGCAATTTTGAGGCTTTTCTTTATCTCTTAAAATAAAATGTTAATGCTTTTGGAAGCTTGCCTACCCATACAGTAGATCTCACCTGTCTTTTCGTTATCCTCACACAAATGTACTATGGTCTGCTTCAGTAATGACTGAAAATGTTTTCTTTTTTTTTTCTTTTTTTTTTTTCCCTAAATACATGGTATTTAAACTTATCGCCCATTACACTTCAGTGGAAGATGTGACTAAATCCTACAGGTATTTTGAAAATCTCAGCTAATAGGTTACAAATTGCTGCTAGCAGCGTAGCGTATGAAAAGCTGAATTTTGGACTGTGGCATGCCCTTTTCCCATCTGTCACTCTTCTTACACCTCTAAAACTTCTGCTGGCCCTACATAGTCTTCCTGATTAAATCTGCACCCCTGGAGCAGTTCTGTTTATGATAGTGCAAATGGATTTATTTATGATTCACATAATTATTACAGCCAGCATGAAATCAGCCCCAAGGCTTGCCCAAACACATAGTTACGGCCCTGGCAGGATTGCTCTTGGCTAAGGAAAGAAAGGATAAGCGGAATTCTGCTTTTCAGGAAAGGCATTGGTATTGAACAACTAAAGTTTTCATGAGCTTCTTAGGAGATTCCTCCAAACAGTAATATTCAATTATTTTTACAACCATTTGGGAAGAAATGAAATATGTAAATAATACATACGTGTCTGGAGCTTTCTCCCAGTCTTGTAGGAGGTTTAAAGTTCTTCAGATGGTACCAGTAACAAAACAATTTAGTAACAGCCTGGCCTAATAAGGCCTCACTTAATCTGTACAGACCATCTACCTTCAGGGAGTCCTTTATTCCAAGCCAGGGAGTTCCCAAACTTTTTCTGCCGTGTGTACAACTGCAAGTATCTTCACTGGCAGCATCAGCCCCCATGTTTTTGCCAGGCTGTGTGCCATTCCGAAGCTGTTCGTGGCCCTCCCACTAGTATGCTCACATCACATTCTCTAAGCTGTTGTGTCCCACAGCAATCTAAAAATCATTATTTGCTGCAAAAACTGAAAAATTTGCAGCAATAGCACGTCAAGTCACAGACACGGTTGATTTGAGAAACTGCTACCAAATCTACTGCTTAAACACTATTTTCCATCTCCCTTGAAGATGGTTTTGTAGGGTACACCCACTAGGAAATGCTGACAACTTCGTTAAAAAAACAAGTTTCACATCTTTCTGGTTGGGACTAGGGGCATTGTAACAGGTCAAAACCCAGAAGAATTCTTTCGTTTTGCTTTATTACATATCACAATAACGTCTGACAAAGCGCAGTGAGTTCTGAGCACTTTGAGGTGGACTGACAACGAGTAACAAAACTAGTCTTAGAAATATGCCTTGTGCAAACTCCCCCCAAAATCATGCAATCGTTTAGGTTCGAAAAGACCTTTAAGAATATCGAGCTGGCTAGCTTTGTTCTTTACAATTTGTCAGGGAAAAAAAAACAACAAAAAAAAAGGAATGACTAAGCAAGCTTGTAACAAAGGTTGCTTTCATTATTTTTTTTTTTCTTTCTTGGACCACATTTCATGAAATAGGATAGTAATTCTTGGAAAATAACACCACTTGCCACTGAAAAGGAAAGTGGGCAAAGAGGTGGTACCCAACTCACCCTTCTGCAGGCAGTTTCTCAGGTTGGAGTGTGCTCCAAAACATACAAAGGTCCTGCAGGAAGGTATGTCCTGATATCCAGCCTGCAGAATTGAGGAGTTAATATGAAACTTGGCAACTCTGACCATGGCTGAGGAGTCAGGGAAAGAAAACTGCACTGTCAAACAGGAGGTAAGTTTTCAGTTTTGCTTGAACTCACATCCCAAGTGACTTATTTCATGATGATTTCAACTGCCACATCAGTGACCTTTGTGTTCAGAATGTGTTTCCAGGACTGGCGCACGCAGAAAGCTTTCTTCTTAAATTACAGAGAGTTCAAATGAGTATAATCCTAAACGGGATCTCAACTTCAGAACGGAATCAGAGTCACTCGTGCCACTATCAGATCATCTTCTCAGACAACCCGAGGTCAGGCCAACCTAGGCAATTATTTATAGTCATTTGTGTGGAACTCGTGGCATTTGAAAGCCTCGTGAAAGCTCATCAGGCTGCACAGAACTCCAGAGGTCATTTCTGTTCCCTCTCAATATACCAGCTCTTAACAGTGGGGAGATGGGAAACATGCCTTTGATTCTAGATGGCGATATTTGGCTTATTGAGGAAAACTGATGGACTGCAGCCTGTGCTGAAGAGGAGACTGAGACTAATCAACGCCTGAACTCGTGTGGTAAGGCTGTGCTGGAGCACGGGACATTTCAGCAAGAAAAAACTCTCTACATGAGCACAGGAAAAGCCATGGAGCCACTCTGGGTTGGTACAGGCTGTCACTGAAAACATGGTTGCTGAGGTGGGAAGTGGGCAAAAAAAAACAACCCAGAGGTTTTAAACTTGCCCACATTGATCTCTTCTGAAGGCCTTAAACTGAGGTGTGGACTTTAAATTTCATTAGTAGTGCCAGGGTGCTGCTAGGCCACCACCATACAGAACGGGCTCCTGCACGTGCCGTCACCTAATGGTTCAAGGCAGTCAGACCTCGCTGGATATTGCACTACAAGGGCTCATGAGGAACTAAGACTTTTCACTGCTGTTCTCATCTCTTGTTTTCCCAGAGCTCACTCTGGTTTGTAAGGAAAGCCACAGAAATCAGATAAAGAAAAATCCTGGTGCATTTGGAAAATACATACATCCACTCCCCCTTTACCAAAACACCACTAATTATTCTGATATAAAGATACTAAAGGGCAGCTATGGAAGCAGAAGATAACCCTCACATTAGAGTCAAATGTGATGATGAACTCATTACAAAAAAGATGAAATTTAAGGAATTTAAGCAATCTCCTCTTTTACGAAATACCAGATGCAGTGATCTTTCTCCGCTGGCAAAAACTCAAATAAATAATAAATTAAAC
>NW_009730081.1:46953-72369 GCF_000703405.1 Apaloderma vittatum | reverse complement strand
CCCATCAGCTGTATTCCGGCTAGCCTGCCTGACAGCAGGCACCCAGCGCCTCAGCAAGTAGGCGCAAAGCTTTTATCTCAAAGCGTGCTCTGAACATTTTCAGCACAAACACCAGAACCGAATGGAGCCCCATGCCTGGGCAGTGGACATGCGCACACGCTGGCAAGACACAACTAAAACTCTATCGGAGCACAAGGAGATGATTTTGTCTCTCCCATGTCCAACTTGCACATTTGTTTCGAGTTGCCACAGAAAATACAAGTTCCATACTTCCCACATCTACTTATATATATAAATTTACATTAAAATAGAAAGAGGAGTTTAATTCTATTAGGCAGTCACCTTTCTGGGAACCAAGCTGCGTTGCTGAATAAACATCATTCTTAATTTTTATTTTGCCTTTTATCCCTCACTTCCTTGAAAATCAATTCCTTTACTTGTACATGTGTCTATTCTTTCAGGCTACTGCTCCTAACTATTACACTGGTGCTGTGTAAAAGTAAAAATAATCAGCACGATCTCTCCACTCTCTTCCCCGACAGAATTTAGAGATGATTGAATATTAACTTCTGTTTATAAAGTTAAGCATCTGACAATGGAGTGGCAGCTTTATTATTTGAATTTTTGAATATCTCTTTAAAAACAGTTGTTGTATTCCCTGCTCTACCTTTGTTTTACTTGAGCACTTACCAAGAGGACAAAGGAAAAATGTGAAATAGGACAGTACACATAGCTAAGACACATGTGAAACATGGCTGGTTTACACCATTTTTTATTAAAGAAAGAAGTAGCAAAAAAAATCTGAGCTGATTAAATATTATAGTACCTTGAGTGTTGAGTGTGCACAATCTCGACACAACGTGTAAAACTTGATGGCTGCCCTTGTTAAGGAGCCTTAGAACCTGCTTCCAGTCCTTGATTTCTTCAGTGAGTCTCCTAGCACTGTATCTCTCTCAGCTGACAGACCTCCCCATTTCTAGGGCAGCCTTAGGGTAAGTAAAAATGAAAGATGCCCACTAGGTTCTAGATATAAAGTTATAAAGCTCAGATAAACTGAAGCTTGCCCAGGATGTGCAGTGCAGGAAGGGATCTATTAGCCCAGAGTAAACAGTGCAGTAAACTCACCCACTTTTAAAAAAATTTAAAAAAATTCTCAGGCATTCCCTCTTATCAATCAATTTCGGTAAAATATTTTAATGGATCTAGAGAAATTTGTTCTTTCCTGAGGAGCATCTTTTATCTAACATTACTCATCCACTGATTTCAGCAGCATAATTCTCCCCAAGGCAAAGCACTCGATCTGCAGCCCTCAGGTGGATCTTCATCACCGTACCAACAGGTTCCCTTTGTGCCCTTTATTTAGTTGTGTTTGGACAGAAGCCTCATTTAGCCTGCTCTAACAAACGAGGCTTCTTCTCCAGGGGCAGTCTGTTCCGTAAATAGCTGGGATTTTCCCTGCTCAAGAAGAGGTCTGTGTTGGATTGCCAGCACCTCCACCAGCGCTTCACCTGAAGATGCATCCGTATATCCTCCTATGATACCCAACGCAAAATCACACCCCTGATGCCCCGTACCTCAGAGGCTTTGCGTCACGTGGTATTCACACGTCACTGAAGCAGAACTAATTTTTTTTAGAATGAATCCCCAAATACTGGTCATATCTCTCTGTCCTGGACTACCAGCTGTGAAGCTGAACTCACAAATCTCACTACAATCCATAAATCAATCTGAAGAGAGAAGGTACCTCTTGGGATATGGTGCCCATCCTTAGAAACAGGAGTGAGTATGTCTGCCCTGAAGCAGAAAATGGACTTCTCCACGCACAGCACAGGTTTTGAAGTGAACTAGAGAGGTCAAAGCCACATGGAAATGACCCATTTATAAATAAATAAACAAACATGCATCAGAGAATGGTCTTCCCAGAGCTGGAGCCTGGGAAAATAGAAGATCTGTGAGGGCGCTGAAGGTAAGGGATAATTAGAAACCCATGACGCAGTTCAACTTAACGTAGAGGCAGATGTTGGCTCAGGCAAGCAGCAGAGAGAAATTGGGAGAAAGATGCAGACGCTGCCCCTTTTCTGCCCCACGCAGAACGCGCAGACCCCCGCACAGCTCTGCGGAGCTGCGGGTTCATCCCTTCGCTCACTCGCGTGGGTCAGGCACGAGTTCAGGGTCAGCCCTTGCAGAAGAAATGTATCTTCTTTGAAAAAAACCCCCAACCTTAAAGCCATTGGGTATGCGCCTTTAAAACCAGCTGTCTGCTATTAGGATTTCATTACTGCACACTGCTCATGGTTTTGGCAAGACCGTGTGACAATTAACATGAATTCTTCTGGGAGGGATGCAGCAGATGACATCATGTAGTAAATCTTCCAATATTAGAACCTTTCATTCGTGCCCTACTGTACTTGTTCAAGTAACAATCTCCAAATGAAAAAATGTAATTACCCAACAGAGCTTTCAATTGTATCGTTTATTAACTTCTAACACTCTAAGTATCCATTCTCAAATCTGAACCTGGCACAAAACACATCGGAAGATGAAACTTGACAGATCTAATCAGGCACTAATCCGATTCTTTGACAGACACTGATTTAAGGGCATTTTATAATGGGAAATCTCAGGGAAGATAATAGCAACAGTTGAAGATCAATCACCCTTGTCTGACTTAGTGCTGGACTGAAAACTCACATGCTAACAAACGCTACGCAACATGTAAGATCAAATAAAGTTCTTCGAAAAAGCAGTATTTTGCAGCGAAATCTTCCTGGGAAGAGGCCGCTGAAAATAATGATAATATTGGGAACCAGGGAATTTGCACTCAGAAGCTCCTTTGATGAATTTATTCTAACTTTGCAGGTAAGCAGTTTAGACAAAGATTAATAACATGTTTTTCAAGAATAGTCACCAAACTATAAAAAAAGATATACAAAAGCACAAGGTATGATACAGACTGTAACTTAATCAATGAAACAAAAACAACCACATCTTGGATTTACTCAGGTCATTAGGACAACAGCACCTTAATCATCTCTCTGCTCTGTTAGCGTAATGACAAGAAAAAGAACTGTCATTCTGTACTACTTTTAGGCTAAGTTATTCAGTTCTAGGACTTCATGTACTTCTACGAGAAGATTCTCAACAGCAAAAGTTTTAAACAAATAACCAGAGGCTGGACATCCCCAGCGGTCTTAATCACACTGGTATAACCACCCCTTTCTGTGTGATCTTCAACTTCTGGTTAACAGAGAAAACAAGACAGCTCATGTCCCCTGTCTATTTCCTACTCAGTCTTTGTACTAATTACTACAGCTAGAAAAGGTCACAGTGACAGATTCTGTGCAGGCAAGGTCACTAACACAAGCAAACTACAGTGTTCATTTTGAAAGCTCTGATGCTATTCTGTTGCAAATATCAG
Source organism: Apaloderma vittatum (assembly GCF_000703405.1). Taxonomy (NCBI): domain Eukaryota; kingdom Metazoa; phylum Chordata; class Aves; order Trogoniformes; family Trogonidae; genus Apaloderma; species Apaloderma vittatum. Next base: position 68,951 of record NW_009730081.1, on the reverse strand, counting down.
CTTCTTTTGAGATGCACTTTCCAAAAGATACTACACAAGAACACAACTCAGCAACATTCCGAAGTTTTGCTTCTCTTGGTAACTACTGGCGAATACTTAAAACTTCTGAAGTATAAATTGTCCAAGCTTCAGCAGCAGCACACATGCTCAGAGAACCTAGCACAAATCTCTTACCAGAACTCAATACCGTATCATTTTCTTTCTTATGCAAAGATACAAATTTTCAAAACAAATTTGAGACCTATAGTCTTCTAACGTCACACTTTTCTACCCTCTCACTGAAAGTTTATTCTGCTTACTCACATGCAACACAACATTGTCCTAGAAGTTGCAGCAATGAGAAAAAATTGAAAGCATACTTACTTTTTGTTTATTAATTCAACGGAAGGCAAAGGTGTTTTAAAGACCTTCAGCCCTGTGCGTTGTTTTTCGAACAATTCCACCATGAAGCTGCAGCAAAAGCAAGAAGTAATTGGAATTTCCATACGGAGTCAGAGCACTTGGATTTAACTTTTATCATTCTGCCAACATTATCTCTACCATCACAGGAGGATAAAAGCCCAAAAGAACCAAACCCTCTGCATAATATATTGAAGGTAAAGCAGTAAAATAAATCAAGGTGTAATGATCTCGGGGATCTCAACCACAAAAAAGAAAATCCAGCATATGGTGTAGAACGATAATGAACATGGCTTCAAAACGCTCAGAGCATTGTAGTTGTGGTATTACCCTAGAACCACAAGCTTTGGCTCGGTGATCCTCCGTATCTCTCCAATTTTCCCTCACAACCTCATGTTTTACCTTTCACTCTTTTCTTCTGCTTTCGTTTGTTTACTTTTCTTAGAGCGCACACATGTTCCAGCTCCAAGGCAGGTATAAATGAGATCTGTGTCAGTGCTTGTCTCCAGAAGTATCTTTTGATACTTTCCTCAGAATACCCTCATCTTAAAGCTACAGAGACGGATTGCCTGGGATAACTTCTCAGAAGTGAAACCTGTAAATAGCAATTCCAGTCCCTAACTCGATTCGCCTCTCCTGCACACCTTTCAGTAGGATACTTCTGTGAATAGCAGACTACACCTTTAAAACAATCCCTTTACTTACATCTGCTTTTCTTGTAGAAACAGCAGAGATGCCTATACATATCTAATATTCAGAACAGAGTTCCGCTCATTAGAGACTTCTCAAAGAAACGCTGCTTTCCAGGATGTTCCAGGTTTTGCTCCAACAAACAGGGAAAGGGCCCAGATTGCATTCCCAGCTCTGTCCTCCAGCTGCTGCGGGACCCCTTTACCTCTCTGTGCCTGTGTCTCTCCAGCTTTGCTCGTGGCGCTACTTGGGCTGCAAGACTCTGTCTTCCCAGGAGAAGAAGGCTACAAAAAAAAGGCTACAAAAGCAGATGTGGCTGTAGATAACGGCACTCTGATTTTGCCGAAGAGACCAAGAGTTCTATTATAATACCTAAAAATATTAAAGCCCCACTGTCCTTCCCTTTGAATCCGGGTAAGCTCGTGCAGCATTTTGCACAAGTTTGATGGCTTTTAGTTCTTCTGCAGGAGTGGCTCACATCCTTAAAGGCGTGGAGCCTTTACTAACGATTTGCTGACCAATTTTAAACTGTCCTCAATACGTTGCTTCATACATTTATTGTTTTCAGCATTAACTTTGCATTTAGTTCACCAACGTACAGGATTTAAGAGTCAGATGTGCAAAAGCTGAATGCAACTCTTAGACACAACAGAAGCTAAAGCAGCTGACTTGCAACACCAACACACCCATCAAGAGGAAAGAAAGGAGTTTCAGCCCAGACAGAAGAGTTCTTTAAATCTGAGCTTGTTGATTTATTTTTTTCATTTTTCTTTCATTTAACCAAGTAGGGTGTTGGTAGTCCCCTTCATATAACACACAACTACATGCTGAAGTTTGTCACAACACAAAAAAGCAGAGCAAAGACTTCAGAATACAGAAACAGAGTCACCCTGAATTAAAATTTGTGAACTGTTTGCTCTATGTGCAGTGTTAGGTACTTGTTTACTTTAGAACCACTTTTCTGTCTAGGGGAAAAAAAAACAAAAAGAAAAGGGCAGTGTAATTTTGTAAAAAAGGGACTATGACTATCATTGCAAATAAAGGACGGAACCTGCGCTTGCTCTGGAGCAGAGGTTGTCCTCTACACAGCTGCCTTAGGGATTGATCACGCATGATGCAAAGGACCTTGACCCAGGACATTGCAAGAGAAGTCCTTAATACAGCGTAGTGAAAACAAAGCATTCTACTTGGCAGTGTGACTCTCCTGCAATTGTAGAAAAGCATCACTGGTAGTCCTCCTTCTGACAGTCAACCCATAAGTTTCTAGTTCTGGACTTCTCTTGCCCTCGTTTCATCCCTCTGGGTAGAAACTGAGGTGAAGTCTCTGAAAGCAGCTCCTTGTCCACACTTCTTTAACAACTTGGATAATATTCCTACCAAGTATTACCCACAAGCAGGAGGACCATAAAAGCTGAGTTTAAATAAAAACAGAGTTACATTATAATATTATAAAATTAGCAGCTGCATCCATTAATTTCCTCCCTCTAGCTATGAAAATGTACCAGAGAATTTCCAGGACAGGCTACTGCAAGCTTATGATTCTTTCACACACTAGACAAGCTGTTTCTATAGTAAAACAGTAGATTAAACTCTTGATTTAAATTTCTGAGACAGCCAAGTATGGGGAAAAAACCCCCACTTGTGTGGGGTAAACTCTCTACCCCTCAGCCTAGTATTCAGGAAAATCAAGCAACCATTGTGTTGCTGTTGTATTATGTGATCTGAGCTTACTCCAGTGCCTTGGAAAATAATTCTCTACCTACCATCAGTCCTCTCAGTCTTCCAGACTTTATTCAAGATCAGATTCTTCCCTGGCAAGTACCACTTGCCACATGAACGCAACAAGCAATTCTCTTTGGGGCCCTTCTAGCTGATACTTTAAATCAAAAGGTTTAATATATCTATTACAAGATTCACCCTCTAGAGTTTCGAGTGCACATATGACTAGTCAAACACTCTCAAACTATGTACGGGGGACCCTTCACTCAGTGTGTCTGGTCATCTGAGCAAGCTTTCAACACAGGCTTTCAGTTGTTGGGGTTGCAAGTACACAGGGAGAGTTAAGCCAGATCAAACACAGCCCCATAGAGACACTTTTGTTCAGGTGGGAGCTGAAAAAAATGCCATGTGCAGGCTCAGCACCCTCCAAATGCAGCCAGATTATTTCTGCAGCCTCTTATCCCTGCACTGTGCAGCACTGGGAAGCTCAGTGGAAGCTTGCTCCGGGCATCTTTATTCATAGTCTTAGCACTGCACAGTGCAGATGCGAGAATCTGCATGCAAATTGGCTCTTCTGTGGCTCCAGGCTGGCCCAGGTCCTTTGGTACCTCCCACAGAGTCAGACTGAAAATGCCAGCACGTTCCTTCACCATTAGTAAAGCAAGAAGTTATAGGAAAACTTATTCTACAGCAACAAACCTACGTCAATTTTAAAAACGTCCTGAAATGGACCACGAAATAATGAATCACTGTCATCTTTGCCATGCCAAAGTCAGTGCAGTGCACTGAACGAGACAAGAAATCTTGCAAATCAACTCACTACGCAATTGTGACGGTGAAGACTAACGCAATATGCAAACACAGGGGCTAGAGTTCAAGTATCTTGAATGTGAACACTTTGCTGTAAGGCCTTTATTTCCTGTCACCCTGCAGCTAGATCTACATTTGCAAGGTCTGCTGTACATCTGGAACAGACCTGCAGGCTGAAGAAGCTGGTGCAGGGGACCCCAGGTCAGCCCTGAACTCGGTCTGAGGGTGCTAGTTCAGACTGGCTTTAATCTGGTCACCACAACCAAACGCCCAGTAATGGCTGGAGTATTTTAATGGTGCTTCCGATGCACATTTTCCATGTTTGTTTTGTGAGCTGCAAGACTGGACTATGAGCTGAATCAATGCACAGCGAGCAGGCATGAGCAGGAGACTCACTTGAGAAACACCTGCCTGTTTCATGCCAAAAACGCGAGTGTGGACACCGCAGCTCACCTCTGCAGGGGTATCCCCCGGCCAAGTGCAGAAGACATCTGGAAGAAGATGCTACTCAACATCTGTAAAGATGCCAGAATATAACTTACTATTATGACTACTTCCTTCAAACACACTTCTGGGGTAAAAAATGAGCAGCAACACTTGCTTGAAGAAGCCAATGGGATGGCTACACAATGAATTTTAAAACATGGAAGTAGGAGGTATGTATCTATTACAGGCAATTCTTTATAGTAAAGAATGTTTTTCTTTGCTTTTTAAAAAAAGTCATAAACAAGTTAGACAACTTTATTTCGAATGAAATATATGTAGTCCTATGGCTTCTGAAATTGTTGTTTTAAAAGTAATGCATGGAAGATGGGGCTCAGTTTGTGTGTCTGCTCATAGTGGTTACTATCTGGGATTATTGTACTATGAACCAATTGTTATTTATGTTACCAGTGGATACAAGGATTTTGTTAGTGGAATTTAGCTTCCAGATTCATTTCATAATCCCTATGCCTATTACTTAGAAAGAAGAAAAAAAGGCACAAATCAAGATGACATTTAAAAAAAAAAAAAAAGCTTGGATTGGTCTTGTAGGAACATCTAAATCCTTTCCCTTATTAAATACCTTATCTCAACAGCACTGCACCAGCCATTTAGGAAAATTAAAGAGGGAGATAGCAAAAAGAGACAGCAAACGATAAAGTGCTGTAGTTTCTAGTCACGTAGATAATGAAGGGACTCAGTACATGGCCTTTTCAGTTTATCCCTGCTTCAGCTTATCCTTCATCTGCTTAAATTCAAATGGATCAGTCATTATTAAAATGATTTTGAAACAAGCTACTCCAGTTTCATGTGACTTTTTTGTGCATCCTGTAAAACTTGGTAAGTCTTTGGGAGGCAAGTGCTTTTATCATTTTAATTCAGTTTGGGACTTGATTTCTAAGCAACAACTGGAAGCTAACACTTAAATAAGATTGACTCTTACTCAGTAATACATCTGTCCATTTGTGGGCCTCCCTTGCAATGAGTTGTTACCGAAAAAATCCATATAGGCTCCCTTGCTGGAAAATATTGAAAATTTTGCGTGAGACACTGTGGACTTGCAAATCTAAAAGATACTGGGTACTGAAAGTATATTCTAGTCAAGATTTCCTTTATTATTAGATAAATATTCTTCCATTGTTCTTGGAATGTTTTACTTGCTAAATCTGAGAAAGGATGTGTAAGTAAGGTGAAGTGATGATTAGCCACTCCACGTCTCAAATCTACTTCTAATAACTGCTCTGTTTTACACAGTTCTTAAACACTGATCAGCCTTACGTGAGCATGTAGTAGTGCTACATCAAGCAACACGTGCGGCTGGATTCACAATGCTCATCACATTTGTCTCCCCAGGGATACGAGCACACATTACAGAGAATTTTGCTTTGACTGAGCCTTATTTGGCCTTAAGTGTACACGGCTTCTCTACTTACCTCAGAAAAGATACCTCGTAGGAATGCACCTTTTGTCTGAGCAGGAGGTAGAGAAGGGGGAGGTTACAGAAAAAGGATACCTCTGCTCCTTCTTTTTGAAGGGTTAATACTACAAGCATGAAAGAGAATACCAATGATTTCTCTAGGAGCAAACATTTTAATGGCAACCGCTACATGTTAAATAGTATATACAGAACGGTTTAGAATTTTTATGCCATTCCAAAATATTTCCCTAGCCAATTCCCCTTAATTGTACCTCTCCTTCTCCCTCTTTCTCCTACTCAAGTCTTGCACCAGAAGCTGCTTAGGAGATTTCTGCCAATGTCAAGCACTTGAAGAAACCAGTGATGGTTCTTACCTTCACCTGAGGCAATACAGTAAAGCTGTACTCCTCCTTTTATGCCTCTTGGAATATTAATAATAGTCACATCCAGCATGAAGATCCATATTGAAGCAGCTGAGTGGTCCCAGTTGCTGTCAGGAGGTGGCTTGTGACTTCACTGGCTTCTGGCTGTCACTAGCTCCCTAACGAACAGCGCAGCTCCTAAACGAACTGCTTTGCAGCGGCTTCGCTGCCATGTGGTTTCCTCGGCACCACCTCACTCTGGGCCCTAATAACACAGCTCACAACGTATTTGCTTCTCCCCTGCTGAAGTAACTGAGGAGTCACAAGAATCAAGGTTCCTGAGAAATATTAGGCCTTGAAATGCCTGTTGTTGAAGTCATGGGCAAAGAGCTCTACGCCATTATTTTTAAAAACAAAATTTTGTCACCTAACAAGGTTAAAAAGGCTTAGAGAATACCGAATGTGTATATAGTTAAGGACAGTAAGAGTCTTAAAACCCTTGACTTTGGTTCTAAGTACAAATGAATGAACACATCACCACCACATAGATTGTAAAAATATTTGCAAAAGTTAGCTTTCTAGCTGACTTAACTCAATTGCAGTTTTACCTTTCATCAGCCAGACTGGCTCTTTGTTATTCTTTGCACCAAGATGAAATGGATAGCTTAAACATCAAAACAACGCAGCCTTACATTCTGCTTACATGCCTCCAACAATACTTCTTCCCACCTGTAGGTCACCAGTTCAGAGGTGAACAGGTCATTTCTGTCAGTTTTTCAAGTCTAAGGCCAGGAATCCAAAGTTCTTAAAGGTTTTTTAGATCATCTTCTTTGAGGCAAAGTTCCTCACCACAGGTGTGTGCCTCTATTGTCACTTGCTGCTATAAAGGCTGCTGGTTTTCTCTTCAAGTGACAGTCTTTTGAAGTTGGCTTGTGCACTTTTCTGCTCCCTCTCTGCAAGTACAGGCTGTGGATTAAACAGTAACAACAGTGCTTCTACAGATCATCCCTATCAATTGATCTGGGAGACAGAAAGAGACCAGCAGAAGTTACTGTAAATAACCACTGCCCAAAGCACTCCATAATAAAGAGGAAATTTCAGAAATCATCTGCGAAGGGGAAAGAAGCCTCCATTCCATTGCTAATTAACGTGTTTGTATTTCAGCAAGCTTTTTCAATTTTTACATATTCATAGACTGAACAAAAGTCCTGTAAGGCACTTGATTAAAACAAAGGAGTTAACCTTAATGAAAATTATAAAGGCTCAGAGCTATAGCTTTTCTGCCATAGGGTATGACTGAGCATTTTTGGCTCAGCCTTGTGCAAGAGAGGTGGTAGGTACATGGATGCACTGTCCCAGAAGGAGCTTTGGGGAAGAGCTGAGACTCAAGAAACACCTGCTTTACTTCCAGGGAAAGAAAGATGAAACAGCCATTTACTACAAGTCAATATCAAGCTTCAACACAAGGACTTTAAAACAGGATTGCCCAAGAGTGGCTGCTATAAATTACTAATGTAAGTAGGATAGTGCTTTGCTATTTTTACTACTATTTTCTCTCGAATTAAATTGTCAGCGAGTGTACTAAATACACTTCAACTCCATGAAGAGTTAAGAGCCAGTGTTTACACTTCTGTCTGTCAGTTGATTTAGCCCTAACCACCAGCTAAGAAGCATTGTCTCCAGATTTCCCAGTGACCTGTCTGGACCTGACAGATCTCGAGACATATTTAGTAACATCAACATCTTGCTCCACCCCGCGCTCCTTTCCGTCTTCTCCTCTACCCGCTGCACTAGGAAGCTTAGTGCCCTCAGCATAGCGCAAATGACTTCATATGCATCATTTAAGATGAATGCAACTGTATTCTATTACATTCCACACAATGCATTTTTCCAGATAAAGCGATACCAACACTGAATACAACCTTCCAAACGGCAGTTCAACATCAGTAAGCACAGGCCAGATTCTGCCACCTTTCAGCTGTACATTTCTCTAGGACGTTCCAAGCAATTTAAAAGGATTCTCTCAGAAATGCAGTATTTATAAAAATCAGTCATTATTTATATAACAGCTGTACCTTCAATATCTAGTCTTGAGGGAGCTTTAACACACATCTAGACATGTATTAGTAGGCTCCAGCTAGGACAGGCTTTAAACAGCTCTTCCCAGTAGCTTCTGACATCGCCTTGCACAGCGGGTTGAACTCTAGCAGCACTAGAAATGTTGGCTTCTCGCAGTAGGCAATGTGTTCCCATCTCTTTAAATCATACAGGCATTTTAATGTTATTCTTCCTCTGACACAAGACTGTAGCTCAAGATGCTATCAGCTCACTGAAGCACTGCAATTAACTCATTGGGTTGTGTGCTACCACGAGCAGGATCCTTACCCACCCTCTGGACATCGGCTACGCTTCTTCACCCTAGCAGTGCCGCAGCTTGTGTGGTCGGTATTGACATTCCCCTTGCCAGTGATATTTCAGGTGCTTAGTCTTCAACTTTAATACACAACACAACTGGATTTTTTGTTCTTTCTTTTTTTACTCTTAGACACACTTTTAAAGCAGCTACATCACGGCACATGATTTTTTTATCCAGATCTCCTCATAATACTTCAGGCAAAATTTACTCAATATATGAACAAAATGTTTGCACACTGGTTTGTAGAATTCCCAAATGAGGGATCTAAATCAAGATCCTAAGGTACAGATTAAGGACATGACATGTTGACATTGACGCATGACATACCTGCTAGATCAAGCAAGCTCTTACCCTTATGGAGGGAGAGAAGTAGGTTAAAAATATGCCTGCTTTTAACAGCAATACCATGAGAATTCATGTCTCAATTCAGCTAGGAAGTTATCTTCTCTCTTATCTTTGCTTCGCTGTAAGGAAGGAATTGTGTACCAGTTGGGCAGTCTTTCCCAAAATCAACTAGACTGAGTAAGAAATTTTACAACTGATTTTTTTTATTCAGTATAAAAAGCTAATTCATCAATGAATCAATGTGGTACGAAATCTTAAGGAACGTTTATCAAGAGAAGATGGAAGGATTGGATAGAGAGAGTGCAGCAAGCAGCATTCATATGTGTAGGTGACTGGGGCCTGCTAGAGACCCCTGGCTCTCAACAGTCCTTTGGGGAAAGGAGAGAAAATCCCAGCTGAAGCAACACGAAAGAGAGTAAATAAATTACGGTCCTGCTGCTCGTCACACAGTTCAGAAGTGGAGAACTAAGCCTGCAGTTCCCCCACAGCTTACACCAGTGGAAGTCAGCACTGCTGACGTCCCTCTCAGTAGCAAAAAGGCGAAGGGTCTGTGATGGCATCTTGGCTTCACAAAGTCAATACCAGCAAACATCTTAACCCAAATTATTTAAGATAATCACTCCTGACTAATTTCCTCATTTCATTAAAATTTACCTTTCCTATAAATGTTATTGCAAGACACAAACTCCACAAAAACTATCATTTCATAGTTGTTCAGTTCAATGGATACATGCTTTGAAATGAAAAAAAAAAAAGACTCAGTTCTTTTAACAAACACTGCCTCAAAGATTTCAACCTGCCTGTGTTTGAAGCAAGGTAAATTTTCCAACTTCAAATTCAGAAAATCCTAAGGAACTTAGAATGAATTTTGAAAGAATTTTTCCTGCTCCATGATGCTCAAATCGTAATCAACATTTCTATCACCTCTACAGCAAAAAGTGAAATATCTTTCCAAAGATAAAGCCTGCTGATTAGCATATTAAGAGGGAAATGTAAGAATAAATGACAGCTCCTGCTATACAAAAAATAAGTGAATAAAATATCAATTCTTCACTACATGAGCACCCCGCTTCCAGTTGAGGGTTCAAAATGAATAAACACTACTGAAAAGCCAGAGTATACATTGCAGGAAACAGACATGCCTGGATGTAAATCTGCACTGCACTCAAACTCTGTCAGGAAGATTTCCTTGTGCTACATCTCGCAGTGACTCAGCCCAGCACTGCCATTTTTTAGGAAATGCGAAACCATTAATTGCCTTATCTGACGGACTAGAGTCCTGCTAATGACTTCTCAATTATCACAAGGCTTATCTTTCAGTTTCTTATTAACCAAAGATGTTCTGGAGCAGACTAGCCGTGGCATTGCTTAACATACGGAGACCAGACTGTTGTGGGAGAAACAAATCACTTTCTGTTCAAGAACACCCAAGCACCACAGCATCAACATTGTACACACAAAAAAGGTCAAAGCAGATATTTTCTAGTCGCATCAGAAACATTTTTTTTTACTTAATTCTCCATACCTCCTTCACCTTTGAGATAACTGCTGACAAGTGCCATTTTATATAGTGAAGAGGGCCAGGTTTGCAGGAACAGATGACCCCTTATTAGCTCAATGTCACGGGAACACATGGATAGATTCTGTAAAATGCAGATTCCTCCTCAGGAAAAGCTTCAGGTTAAAATATATACTCATATGTGGAGCAAGGCAGTGGTAGGTCCTTCGAAATACTCTACGTTAGTCCTTAGGTGATTAGTAACTCACACCAAGAAAGTCAAGAACACTGGATTATTGGTTTCAAGTGAGTACAGAAAAGCACCATCAGTGGGCAATTCATCCGTTTACACCCCATCACAGTACATTTCCTAAAGCAGATTTGGTAGGATTGTGAGGTTAATGCTTGATTAAAGCTTCAAAATAAAAACCTTGAAAACAAACAAAACAACCCCAAACCCAGAAAAAACAAATCCTTTCCACACTTTAACATTTTCTTGGGAAGGAAGAAGCAGCCCTTACCACAACAGTGAAATTACATCACTACAAAGCCTAATTACCTTAGGTCAAGAGAGCTGGTAAGCAATCCAACTTAATACGTGGCATTTTATTCCATATAACAAACCCAGCATAGTCCAGGCTAACAGTCCATACCGACAAGATTACTCTCTAGTATGTGCTCGTGTGTTCACAAAACTTGTATTTGGAGGTTTAAGAAAAATAAATAGGGTCAGAGTTGGCACTACTGATACAGTTTTGTGTCTACATGGCAGTGAATATTCACATTGAGCATTTAGGGTATTTTGCTTGGTGTTCTTGTAACACCGTGCACACGGGAAGCCAGCCAGCCTACCTACAGACTGCGCCTGTCTGATGCGGTACAACAGGCTTTTAAAATTCCTTTTAAAGAACTGTTGTAGAATTTAACTACTTGTGCCATGCTGAGAAAATCATTGCTTATTTTGCCGAGTATGCTCTGATACTGTTCTGTTGGATACTTTATAAGGATGAATTAAAAACTATCATCCTTTGTTATTTAGGATATGGAAAGCCAAGCAAAAGCAGTTACGTGCAAATTTGGTAGTGGACAATACATATTCTGATTAGGCTGACAATCCTTTTTTCTTGTGGATAGGGGTTGTTTTTACTAAGCACTATTTTAAAAATTGAGTACTGCTGTTCAAAGTACGAGTCTTTCAGCTGCTAGGTACACAATTTCAGTTTCTTTGAGGAGAAGTAAGATAACACACAGAGATAAAAAAATAACTCTAGTAGGATGCCCTGATGTTAAAGCCTGGATACATCACGTCAAGCGCTGGTGAACTGAACTCCCAGGAAAATCAGCTGCCTGTTAGAACACAGGAGTGGCAATTCAGGCACCTGAAGTTCATGCCTTCTCCCAGTGCTAAGGCAGCCAGTTTGAAAATCAGGTCAGTAAAAACAGTGACTTTACCTCTTCATGTTGCTGTTTGCACCACGAGGACTCTCAGCTTGGAGGTGCACAGATAAGACTAACAACAAAATTGTACGGCCTTATTAGATTCTGGAAAGTTAAGCTCTTCTCAGGTTAGTCCCTAATTCAGTAAACTATTGAATGTGTACCTAGACATCTTGCTTATCTGGCCCTTCTGATCCGCCGAAAGTGTTTCAGGACACTCAGAAACTCTTTACCTGTTTTGGGAAAGGATCTCAAAAATCAATTCCCATTTCTCATAAGCCCTTTTTCTTTGCTGAAAAAAAAAAAACCAACCCAGAAAACAAACACATACCCCTCAAAAAATCCCCACAAAACAACCAAAAGCCCCATACCCTAAAATTCCAGACCACTGTTGATTTGGACCAGAGTTGTGATCTTTCAGATCACACTTGATAGCTACACAAAAAAAAATAAATAAATCAGAAATCCTCTGTAACAGCTCTTCTTGCACCATTGCAAGCCGCTAATCACGTGACATTTAATCTAAACCAAAGGCAAACTGTTAGCTATGAGTATTTTTCCTAGCCAGGGCTCTAAATGTAATAATGGTTTTCAGAATGTGTGGGTCTGGCTCACTTCAAGCGGTTTTGCTCCTTCCTTGACTCCAGCTGCAAACTACTAAACACATACTTTTTTAGGTCATTATGGCCTAATGTCTGTGGCATTACATTATTTCAGTGACATATCTTTGAACATACCGTAATTCCAAAAACTGCAGGTCATCTTTTAGGCTAACTGCAAAGCAGGATTTTATATTAACTCCATCCTTTGTCTCCATCTTCCTTTCTAAAAAGGGGAAAACAAAATAAATCGCACCAAAACTTCCTTTCCCGTTATTCCCTTCTTGGTAAGGAGTCTTATAAACTTGCCCTATTAGGAAAAAACCATTGCTAGTGGCGAAAAGCGCACCACCACCGAGAGCATCCTCCATCCTGATAAATCCTGGCGCAGAACCAGCCGCGCAGGATAGCTGAAGCACAACATCCATAATCAGAGATTCTTGGACATGGAAATCTTGCCAAAGCTGACTTCTACTCCTCCCCTTAAAAAACAAACAAAAACCCCACACACGTACCCAAACCAATAAAAGATGACAGCTGTCTGCAGAACGATACTTTTTATGGTCTTTTTCAGAAGGAACCAAAAACCTAATTCTTCATTTCATTTGCTCAGGTTAATCCATGGTCCTATGAGTTGATACATATTTACATACTTGTACCCTGGTTAGCTATCAAATGAAAATTAATTTGCATGGTTTCTCTTTAAGAAAATAATGCTCAGAAGAGCACATGGAACTCGGTTGCTCTATCAGTTTTTCATACCTCCTGGTTTTTGCCATGTCACACCACGGTCACGTTCTCCTGGATGCACACATGCAGCTTCCTAAGCTGCATAAGGAGAATGACATCAGGGCCTCTTGGGGCCTCAAGCCCTCAGCAGGGAGAGAAAACTGAGCTGTGAAGCCACCATGAGGGGAGACCCCAACCTGGACAGGATTGGAAGGTAAAGAAAACTCCAGATTACATTCCCCACCATCCCCCTTTCACGCCTCATGCACATACACGCATATGAAAGGAAACTGTGGAGAAAGATCCCTGCAAAGATTTTTGTCATATGTTACTCCAACATGGAATATTCAGCGTTGCCACCAGGCCACCTAGGAACCTCAGGGCACAAGAGAGCCGCGACTGCGGGAGCAACGGAGAACGATGTCCCCGAAGCGGACAACTTCCTCACAGAGCCCTCCTCCCCGAAAGCAGGAAGAGGTGCATCAAGCCATTAGCTTTACACAAGCACTCTGGGAAGAAGGACAGCTTTGGAGAGGCACTATTCAAAAAAAACCCAAAAGCTTTTGTCCCTGCTCACCAGTTTTTCACTCCGCTTACCAACAGCCTGGCTGCTCTGGCGCTTTGGGCTCCGTGGCAGCGGAAAAGGCTGGCAAGATTGCTCATTTCTTCACAGAGCCTTGCTGCAGACGGCAGAGCTTTAGCTAAGCATGCACGTTTTGGATGCGTATCCAAACCAAACCCAAACATCTTGAGATTCTTCCTTCGCTAACTCCAAACACATTTGATATGCTTAAACACGCATTGTATTCTGTCAGAAACCAAATGGCTATTTGCTGTTCCAAATAATCAGATATATTTTGCTGGATGATTAACAGAAATATTGCTCACCCAAAGCAATCAAACTTGCATTTACTTGTTTAAAAGCCTGACTACAGCCCCTGAAGTCTGTGGGACTATTTCCAGTCACTTTGACAGACCTTGGATCCAGCTTTAAGTGATTTTTTTTTTTCCCTTGGATATATTAATCCATTGAAGACTGAGCTCAGGACTGATTTCTTCACACTGTAGCTAGAAGGATGAATATACTTAAAGCTTCTTGTAGGGCCGGATATCACTAGGTAAATTGAATACAGAGGCTTGTTTTCCTTACATTTGGTTTTGATGTTCTGTTCACTGAGCCTACGACTGCAAAGGTTATAGATGATGCAATTTATTTTCCTTCTGCTTTTTACCAGTAGAATACTGCTCCTCTTCCTAGATTAAACACAGGCTTTACTGCACATTTATCTCAAAATACACTTCTTTGAAAGGTCTGCTTCCAAAACAGTTTTACCCTTCTGATGTCAATGGTGGGTTTGCTCAGACTTTAACAGGGAGAAATACCGTTAAATCCAATACCAAAATCCTGGGAAGCCTCCTGTTCCTACAGCAAGCACTGCAGACATTTCTGTTATCACCATTGCATTATGAATATGAAATTAAAGCCATGACAGCTATACAAGATAATTAACTAGCTTTTCATTTGCTTTTGATCTTACTTTGTTCCTATTCAAACCGAAGTTACGTACATCGTTTTTTCCCCCGTGTTTATTTTGGAGCTACCTATATTTATGAACCAGCTCATTTTCTACTGAGGATTGAAACGTGTTGAATTAACTGCAGCGGGCTGATTGCATTCCTACAAGCTATGCTTGATTACTTCGGCATTATCTTCCAGATACAATCATATTTCTCTGTGAGTACGTTCGGCAGCTTGTAGCCATACTCAATCTGCGCATCTTCCTTTGTTTTCCATAAACACAAAACTGAAATGAAGCTCATGCCAAGAATAACTGTGTAATGAACAGTTTGCATACAGGTTTCATAAACCAGAGTTTTTTTTCTTTTTACGTTCACCAGATAGGTTTTCTTAAAAAAGCAGGCTATTGTTCCACATTTTATTTTTTTGTGGGGAAACTGGGATGTAGTCAGTAACATGTAAGTTTATATAATTTTTTTTACAACAAAAGGTAGGTGGGATCTACATTTGCAAATCTAATTTACACTGTTTTGAGCTCAAGAGTAAGCTTTCAGGTGACATTATTTGACCTCAATTAGTGTCTAAGACTGAAGGTGGATCTACTCATTCATAGGTGTCACCTTGCAAGCCTGTTTTACAGTATTCCTCTGACACTAGCTAATTATATGAACTAATTGAGAGTAAAACGTTCCTACCCTGCTCTTGTCTTATCCAGCATTTCACTAATTTCCATCCTGGGGACACTACTGCACGGTACCCTTAACCTATAGGCTTTAATTGAATTATCTTCCTTTTTATTGGTCACAGTTACACATTGAGCAACTAATTTTATGTAAAATTATCTATTACACTTTTCACATGTCTTATCAAGGGAATAAAGTTAAATGTAAGCAATATAATAACCTAAAATAAGTTTCAAGCTTTCATATAGTCAAGCTCACACGTGCAAGCAACTATGCCTCTTTTGTTCTAAGTGTTCTTAATACAATGTATAGGACAGTCAAAGCTAGAAGTGTTCAGGAAAAAAAAGGGAAAAATACAAATGATAGGCAATGCTTCTCATTTTTGATTACTCTTCCCATTTACAAAAGCAGCAATGAAATCAGTCACTGTCGTGCCCCCACCCCGACTTGCTGAACGTATTACGCACAAACCACATTACCGTTATCACTACTGAAGCTTCATGCTTTGACTATTTTCACAGCTAGAGAAAAGCAAAGCTTGTTTACAAATTCGCTATTTCAGTGTAACAAAGAATACTCAGATGATTGAATTTCAAAGAGGTCAGGACTGAGACCCGGCTTTTCACAAGCACGTGATACACAGCTCTTCCACCCTGACACCTCCCAAGCATTATTTAGTCTGATTTTGACTAGATTCCAGTTGAGATTTTCTTTCTCAGTCCCATACGTGATCAAGATTTGAAAGCCCTTCAGGTTTGGAGGAAGTGAAAATACAGATTATGGACTGGATTCAATTCCTAAAGAAAGCAATGCAACGGCTCTGCTGAATCTCACAGTGCTTAAGGAGCTCCAAGAATTTTCAAGCTCAAAGTTAAACTTACCAGCATTTCTCAAGCACTATACAGAAATATTTAAGTTTCTACAAACAGGTGGAAGACTGAAGATTTATTAAAACGCAGAGCACTCAAAATTGAAAATGAGAAATTACTAAATATAAATCTACAATTTACATTTACAGAGGAAGAAAAATAATGGACAAATTAAACTAGAGAAACTGTTTGGATGTGCTTTCAAAACTAGCTATAAGGATACTGGTCAGTGTCTGCATGCAAGATCTGCAATATATCAGTCGCTTCTCCCACTGAACGAAAGTGAGCCAGAGTTTCAAAATTTTTGCAAGCAGAGAAATGAGTTCTGCTGAATCACTTAATAAGTGTTAAAAAATAAATAAATCACAGCTTGTAAAAATTCAGATCCTTAAGATGCTTTTCACAGAGCATTGATAAGGACACACATTCTAGTTTTACTTCCAGTACTTCCAATTACATTTAATACTTTGCAACACCTGATTTTTTTTTCCTTTTTTATAGAAGGCAATATAAGAAACCTACTAGCAATAAACTTTCAAGGAATCACTGTAATCTGTAAATAGAATGCAATTAGGCAAAATTCAGCCCTCATTCAAGTCTCAGTAAGACTTTAGCAGGTAGACATGATCATCTGCTTCTCAGTACAACTAATTAGCAAAGGATCTACTCATTCCAATCAGAATAAAAGACATCACTTTTCTCTGGGAGGAGCTGAAGAAGGAAAGTTTGTAAGGGAAAGAAAACAAGCTGCAGCCCCACTGCTCTCTCAGGACCATCGCCCTCCCATGCTGACATGGCACGAATTCCAGAGTAACCAAAACATTTTGCTGCTTTCTCTCTCTGCTGCTCTTAGTTAGTAAATATTATCCTAAGTACTTTGTTAGCAAACACTGCTGTAAATAGCCACCTGTTCACTGGGATGACATTAGAAAAGCTAAGTACCTGCTCACCTCCTTCAGTTGCTTTTACGCTGTTTTCAAATCAGTAAAATAGGTTTGACCTGATTTGCTTCAGCAAAGCTTCCTCTGCTAAAACACGGATTCACTGACTGCGAAGACCCAAAGAAAATTTATATCCTGACCTCCACTGAAGTTGCACTGCATTAAATGCCTTCATACATCTTACTCTTCTACTTAAAAAAGGTCTGGGGGCTTTTTGTTCCTTTCGCCCAAGAGAACACGGATTTCACCAATGTCAAGCCTTATAAGAAAGGCAGCCCAAAATTACCACAAGCCTAGAGGTCTGGGCTCTGTAAGGAAACATCAGGGGGCTTTAAGTTCCACACACACATCGAATGACAATTCATCTCAGTTAAATAGAAGCAACAAGATAGGGACTCACAGTGTAGAAAACCGATTTAATGGACTTCACAAGCTGTAATAAACAGGTCCTGAAGTTATTACAGACACTGGACTAACAAGATCTTGTAGCCAGTAACTATGTGCATTACATCACCAGCTTCACCCAAATATATTATTTTAGAGGGAGATTCTCAGGCAAAACCCAGCCAATGGCCCTTTCTAGGCAGAACAGCTCAGTTGCCACAAGTATCTTGCAGAGCGATGGAAGTGGTGCAACATGCTCACCAAACACTTGAGACGTTGCCCGATAAGCGACTACTGCTTTCCCAGCAGCCTCGGCCGAATCCCCAGAGCAGCCATTACCGACGGAACATCCAGGTGTTGCTGAGCTTGAACAGGAGAAGGGGCTGGGAATGAGAGGAATTCTGCTCCCCTGCCCACCCCAGCTGCCACTGCCTTTTGTTTCTCCCTTTTTCTCTCGGCTACAGCCACATCCCATTTCTGAGCAAGTGACAGACAGCTCCCAAAACTTCACCACCTGGCCTTTATCAATAGGCACAACCAGAAAGCCCTCAGGACCTGGGCCAGATGAGAAGTAAAATTTAGCAACATTCATGAAGAAAAAACACTTACACACTAAAAACTTGTTGTTTCACGGTGAAGTTTAGCATTGTTTACTGACAGGTCAGTGCTAAGAGTAAATCATCTCCTCTAGGAATTGGTGTCAACACTTCTCTGGCCACTGCTAATTGTTACTCTATACTTATGTCACTTACAGACATCACCACAGTAAAACACAGTTTGTAAATTACTTTACCTTAGTGCAGCAAACCAGCACCTGAAGAAAACACAGTTTGCTCACTCAGCATCTTAGCAACGCATAAACCCCGCTGCTCACAGGCACCTCTGAGAACGTTCGAATGACAAATACTTTTACTTGACCATCACCTCAAACAAAGTTCGAGGATTTTGTTTGTTTTATTCACATCTCAACCATGATAAATGCTAAGTCTCCGATTCAGAAACACTAAAATGATTCATTTGAATTTTGTCACTTTCCATTTGCTGACCTCCCAAGCTGCAAAGATTTCCTTTTTACCAACTGCTACTTAGATGGTTTTGATTATACAATAAAAAAGTGTTTAAATGCTACTCGCAAGCACAACATGGTACCAAATATTTTGTTTCATTGAAATGTAGCTTCCAAATTTTATGATATTTAAATTCATCAGACACCATTTCCTTAAAAATAAAACAAACTAGCTTTATGAGGAACTGTTTTTTCTTATTTCTGAGCATGCAATTCTCCACTGTTCGAAGCTTTTGTTTTCATTGTGCAATAAAATAACTTCGCATACCTGGAAAGAAATCTTGAACACCTTTTTCTGCCACAGGAGGGAGAGAAGGAAAAAAAAAAAAAAGACACACACACACACAAAAAGACTATTTCCACATGTTAGAATTCCTTCAGTTTGACAAAGAAAAAGTATTCCAATACATAATTTACTCTAAACCTTTAGTAAATCTATTGTAAGCTAAAAAAACCCTATTAATTTAGAAGCTCCATGCTGCCAGCCAGCCAGCCAAAGAACGTGAAACAAGTGTTGTGGGGAGGAGGCACAAATATCTCAGCCTCGGTCAGGCTGTGACTGCACCAGTCAGCCCTGACCAGCCTCACCTGGTGCCCACTCCTCCAGAAACTCCCCTTAAACTCGGTCACATTCTGCCCTGTGGTGCAGCAGTACCTAGTTGGGACGTGTTTCTGCTTTTAGCTCCTCCGTAGCCTTCTCTCTAGTCTCATCTCTTGGAAGAACCTTGGACCTGAACTGTAGCTGGCTTCACGCTTCCTTGGCCCCGTTCCCCGCTGCTCCTGACAGGACATTGGACCTGGTTCACCACCTCACCCTGCCGAGGACCGTCAGTGGATTCTGTTCTTAGCGCCCTGCTCGGGCGCGAGGGGCCTGGGCTGTGATCAGCGAGGGCACTGCCTGTGCCACGCTCACCCCTGAGGCTTGTCCTCCCTCCTGGAGTAGCCCTGTTCTTGCTTCCTCATACTTTCCAGAAAACTGAAGGAATCTTTGGTTTTGAGTTAAAGGATCTGTTTCTGCTAGCAGTGTGCAAACAACAAAAAGACATGATTTCTTCAGAGAGCAGGTTTGCACACCAAAAGAGCTACAAATACCAACGGAATCTGGGAGACCGCTGTGGTGCCGCTGCACAATCATACGCGTACAGTGTCCCTTGGGGGATTAGAGTGTGCCGCAGGTCTCGGAAGAACATCGGAGTTCAGCTGTCAAGTAGGAGACGTGCTTTCTCCTGCCAGCCATTGCTGCTGGTCAAGATTTTGACTGAGTTCTGCTATCTCCAGCTGTATAAAGGATCCAGACATGAACTCTGGCTCCTCTGAAAATCCAGGTTTTGTTCCAGTGCATTTTAACGAAAGTATGTTTTCCCCTACATGTGGGATGCTGAAGGTGCCACTGCCTCTCTTCTGCTTCGCTGTTCCTGAGAGATATAATAGAGCTCCGTGTATTTTTACTTCAGCTCACAAGCCCTAATTCTATTTTCCTTTTTACTCCTGTGTCAAGTTAAGTATGTTCCACGTTGAAAGACACTGATAACACTGACAGAGTGTGCTCTGCTGTTCTGCCCAACAAAAGCTTTGTCTTGAAACTAACCTTTCCCTCAGCAGACAAAAGTGAACGGCACTAATAGCAAATGAAAACATGCAGCTCTGTTTATTAGGGCCGTTGCTTTGAATGCCAAGTTCTCAGCAAGGATTAAGTGCATTTTTATACAGCTGGAATATGTCATAGATACATTTAGGTCTTTGAATTCTAACATTACCAGGTGATCTTTTTATTTTTTCTTTTTTGGTATTAGCGTTTCTCGCAGAAAGAAATGTGAATACCTTTAAAGTTCCGCGATTAGGAAAAAAATGCTGTTAAAATTAATGCAATATTATTTAAAATAACATTCATTTTAAAAGAGAACGATGAGGAAGCAACGACAGCAAAAAAAAAGATAAAACTTTCAGATTTTATATACTTGTTTTGAATGGAAGCATTTGATCTTTAGTATCACTTCAGATATCCATCCCCAACATAACTGATTTTGTGTCTATTTAAATCAATGAAGCTTTCTAATAATTTTATTTATATACGACCAATTCTTCCTGAGTGAAACCAGTAGGGAGCTTCACCACTGATTTAGAGCTTTACAAATTTTCTAAACACAGAAGCAGTCATCTTCTTCCCTGTGCTTTTGAAACAATATGTGTAGTTCCATGCAAAGAAAGCAAAGGTTTCTGCCTGGATGTATTTTATAAAATATGCAGCTCATTTATGGTCTGATGTAAATCCTGGTGAATCGTAAAAACATTCCCATTGTCTTTTGGGGCCTCTGGATATAGTCCTTAGGCAAAATTGCTTCTGACAATTTTGTTAAAGTAGATTTTTGGGAATGATGATGTCCTTCACGGTAACATTAAGGGTTCTTTTATAGTTATTCTAATTAGGTTGGTTACAGCTTTGTTTATTAAATAATGTGAGTAATAGTTAATGGGAATTTGAGTGGTGGCATTAAGAAAACTTTTACAGGAGTACAAACAAAAAAGAACTGAAGAAATGAATTGCATGTTTCGTGTATGTAAACAATTTCTATGACCATCCTCCGCCTGCCACCACTCAATCCCAGCCTGATTTTATCAGCTATGTTTTCATGAGAGATTAATGAATTTGAGAAGCAGAAGAAGACACTTACTAGCATTTGCTTGTTATGATTTGGTGCTCAGTCTGAGAACTCATTTACTCCAAGAAGCACCCTTTACATGCATCCTTGCCTTCGGATTTTGGGGCAGGGATGGTGGCTTGCTATGCCCCTTCCCAGTGTGGAGCTGGTCAAAGCCGTGGAGGCCCGTCTGCTGATAAGGACCTTACCCAGAGTTACTCATGTCTTTGACACTTCCAGGCTGTTTCACTGCGCTGGCCTGTATTTGAAGTGAGCCTTGAGACCACCCAGAAGTACCAGCTGGTGCAGAACTCTGCTACTCTCCTTCTTAGGAGAAAGGAGCTGCTATCACCGTAAAACAAACTGTGCTCAGTGTTTTGCTCTGCCTATCTTTTGCTTGGTGCTACAACAGCATGCAAGTTGTACTCCGGAAGGCCGGATAGCCTGGCAACTGATTACTTGAAGCTGCCTCTCCCCACTACTCCATCATGGTTTGCTTCTCTCAAGTTCTTTGATAAAAACTTGAGGACCAGCAGCAAGCCACACTGAGAGAAAGATCAAACTCTTCCCCTCTGGCAGTTTGTCAGCACAAGAAGTTGGGGGGGCATAGTGCACATTTGTTATGGCAGGTTTTTAATTCCGTCTTTGATACAGCAGTCATAGGATTCCATATGTGAGGGCAAGGCAACGTGTGCGCTGGTAAAGCCGAGTTGAAGCAAATTTAGGTCGGTTCCTCACCGGATGTAAATTAACTATTTCACTGACTCGAAGGGAACCCCGTGTCTTTCCCACAGCTGAGAATCCGATCCCTCGTGAGATTTTACTGAAATGTCGAGGCTACAACAATTACAACAGCAATGATTATTTTACATAAATGTACTTTTCTCTCTCTCCTAACCCTGGAGCTCGTGATGTTACTCAACTGCCGGTGAACTTTTAGGAGAAGCAGACCATGTGTTGACCTGTGTAAAACACATGAAACCTTGAAAATAT
>NW_009730081.1:13228-46912 GCF_000703405.1 Apaloderma vittatum | reverse complement strand
CTGACTGCTTTCCCGGTTAGAAGGCATCAGGTCGAGTTTTGTGCTTTGTAGCGTTCAGCATGTCTGATCACAACTGACAGACTGCTTTGAAAGCAGGCAGTAAGGATGAACGCTTAATCTGCTGCATAATACGACTGTAAAAAAGTTTCTAACTAAGGGAAGCTAATAAAATAAAGCCCAGAGGGGCAAGACGATTTGCTTATGATATAATGCGCATAATTTAATATCCATAAATGATAACAAATTTGTATGGGTCTATAAATTTTAGGAGACCGGTCTTTTTTCCTACAGTAAGAGCATCAATGAAGACAATCTAAGTTTCTAAGTAGCGTTCAGTCCCAACCTTTAATTACATCCATTATGTACCGCTCACATTACGCCCTTGTTGATGTTCAGTAAGTACCAATTTCGTTTCATCTAGATAAAATGTCTCTACTAAAGCCTGCTGCAGTGTGCTTGTTGCAAAGCTTGGGCTCCTACCCCAGCTACACGCTCAGGCCATGCAAGCGAGCCCAGCTGCACACACACCTTCTGGCCGCTCCTGCTGCCGACGCCTGCTGGCTGGGGATCTCACTGCTCTTTTTCTGCTACAGAATGACTTTGGAGAAGGAGATCTTTATTTTGAATCCATTAATAATGTCCTTTGTAGCTCTCCTCTTTCTCTCTCCACCTCACTTCCTTCCAATAATCTAAAGGTCAAATACTGAGGCTCTTTTCTAGCCATGCTGAACAAGAAGAAGATATTTTACTAATTATTCCCCGAAGACAATAGGATTGTTTCAGTGTAAGCCATTAATTGGTGCAGATGGACGTGGTAGAAACCAAAGTAAGAGCTCCAAGTATTGTTCCCACTGACTTTAGCAGGTCCCAGACTGGGCCATCTGAGCAGACCGTGTACATCAAAATACCGCTAAACCAATGAGTTCTGCACAAAATTGATTTTAAGTAGGTACGAGTTTCAGCTACTACATTAACTCCTGTTCTGAAACAAAATTACTGCTCCAGGTATGGGCCCTTCTTCGGCTCATGCTTCTGTAGGAGTGGGAGGCTTAGCCTTAGCACAGAGAGCAGCAGGAGCCTTGTGCCATGTAGAGGATGGGGGACAAAACACCGCCTCGCTCTGACCTCCCCTTTCTATTTGAAGCCTTGGCTCCTATTCACACCGTGTTCTGCAGCCAAAGATCCACAGGGGATAAAATGCCTTTAGCAACTGACACAGTTATCCATCTTTCTTCTCTGGATCTCCAAATCTGGATAGGACCATGGCCAAAGGTTCTGAAGGAGTACGAAGAGGAGGGAGTGTAGTGGGACGGAGGGAAAACCGAGGCCAATCTGTGTTTGACTGGTTTTCGCTTCTATCAAATATGGGAATTAGGGCTGGCAACTGAAAGGGAGCAAAACACTTGATGTGTGTTGGCCTTTCGCTGAAGGACCAACATAAGAAAGCGGAGGACACACCTGTGTAAGAAGACAGGTAGGGAGAGGAAACAAAATGACCTCACTATCAGAGTCACCCTCTCATTTTCATACGTGAGTTCAGGCCATGATTCGAATGCCTGAGAATATGCTGAGATTTTAGCCCAAGGGAAGAGAATGACAAGGCATTGACCCAAAATGGAAATGTTCAAGTCTTATGAATGCTCTAGTCCTGTTTATCAAACAGAATCCTCAGCTTTTCCAAACAGAGTATTTTCATTTCACGCTTCCATTTTCTATACCACATACACAGAGAAAACAACTGAAAATGTTCTAGAAGAACCAGCAGGATATTGTGCTGGAGAAAAAAATCCACTTTTCTCGCTCCTATTTGTACCAGTGTCCCTGGGGTTTGTATCAAGAGCCAGTCCGTGAGGGTTCACGGTGCCGTCACTTCTATAAACTCTCTGCACTACTGCACCAAATCAGGGACATGGATGGGGGGATCAGAAAGAAAAACGTACAGTTCAGAAATTGTTCGGTTAAAATGGATCATATGTGGTTGGGTGGAACAAGGATTTGGGAGAACAGAAATGTTATTGCACGGATTTGTGGTTAATCAAAGCTATGGGGATACGATACGCAGGAAACCACCACGGATTTACAGCTGTACTCACAGAACTAATTTTACGGACTTTTTAGTAAGATTACCTGGCTCTGTGCAGATGTCTTGAAAATCTTGGGTGCTTATCTTGCAAAAACTTTTGCACCTACCTAACTTGGCAGTCGTTACACAGTCCTGCGGAATGCAAACTAGTTGCACGGCTGCTGTTAAGCAGCTATATAATGATTTGCAAGTCTTTTTCTGTCCAAAAATAGATGATCTTCTACATTCTGTTTTAGACAACACAATACGAACGCGTAACAACAACCAGCTCTCTGTTAGTCTTATGAAATGGAAAAAGAAAACATCCACTTCAAGGCATTCTGTAGAATTTATACCAACCCTGCAACAGAATTCTAAAAGACACTTAAAAGAAAACTTTGGAAGAGTATGATCTTTGGCATAACGTCTGTAGGTATCTATCAATTTCTGTAGTTTAATCTACTATCAATTCTACAGCATTTTCTCTTCCTTTGATTAACACCGGACTTTCCTCCCTCCTCTGCCGGAATTTGATCTACACTTTTGCCAGATTTTCATTTTATTTCCCATTGACAGGCCACAATTTTACATGTATTGCTGCTTTCTGGTGATAGAACCGACACTGTATGTTTCAAATATAGGGGTGTATATATATATTTCAAATATAGGAGCTTTCAAATATAGGTAAACAAAAGGACACATTTTTGCTCAAAATTTCATTACCATCTTTCATAAAAATGGATCTCCTCAGTTGGACAGATCTTTCAATGAAACAAAAAAGAGACTTCCAAAATATTTAGTTGTATAATATGCATTTCACAAGATCAAGATTTTCATGTAAGTGCGATTAGTGAAGGAAAATGCCAAGTTTTCTCCAACTCCCACAAATAATATCACTTCTTAGCAATACTGCATTATTTTTCCACTGGAGTTTCTCCGGTAATATTGCCCTGCCTGACTAAAGCCTTCCATCCCCAGGTTTGCCACAGGTAACTTCTAGAAGGCAGAAGAAAATAACGCGAAAGAAAGTAACTGAAAAATATGGAAGAGAGAGTGTGAGCAGGAGGAGCCTGCGTATTTTTACAAAGCAATGGAGTCTCCATCTTCTAACAAGCAGGTGAATCTCAACAGAAGCAGCTGCTCAAACAACAACAGATTTACTCAGTTTCACTCCACAAATTGGGACTGAGGAGGAACGGAAGCATATTTTGTAAAACAACTAGCGGAAAGAAACAATCCTGCTGCTTTTAGCGCTTAGGAAACTGGCAGCTACACGGGACCTGAACTCCATGACCAAACTCTCATAAACAGTGACCCAAAGAAACATCTGTTCCATAAATGAAGACAGTCAGAGCATCCTACAGCAACTTGTCAAAAAAATATTTAGGAATATGTATAAATAATCCCAGCCCTAGAGAATATGGTCTAATGCATGTGCCTGTGATGATGCACACATAAGTTGTACTTGTTTATTCTTTTTGAAGTGTTAACATCCATAACTGGCCACTTCTGTTCTTCTGCTCACGTGTTTCTACCTTCTTCACCTGCTCAAAACCTCACTTTATAAGGCCTTCGTCATCCACGTCCTCCAAGTGAATAGTCTGATCCAACTGCTGCTGAAATCAGTGGCAAATGTCCCAGCAAAGGGGAGCTGGGTTAAGTCCTTAATGTGTATGAGCAGTTCCATAAGAGGGCAGAAGAGACAGTAAAATACACTTACCCAAAACATCTGTGTTTTTCACTAAGCTTACAGGTGAAGGAGCATGATTTTTAAGAAGAATAAATAATATACCAAGTAATTTCCAAGTTATAATTTCACCTGTATAATTCACATTGATACTAAATCATATAAATAAACATCCAACTTTCATAACCTGAAGTCAAAATAATTACTGGAAAAGAAACATTACGAGGCATATGGGGGGGTAAAACATGTTTTCTAATCAATGGCCCAGTGAACAACATGTTACTATGCAGGAGGAAAAGGGATATCTGCTACGTTAATGTGGTTTTTTCTTTGTTCTTATTTAATTACAGGCTATCAAACTAATGTATGGCAAATAAATAGGATGATGATAATCACTCATTAGGCTTTAAAGACTCTCACATCGATATCATGCTGTTAGAGAATGTCTTAGCCCAGAATGCTCAGAAATCTTATTTTTTCCACACAACAACCATCAAATTGGCTTTTTAGTGGAAAATTTCTCTAGTCACTTACACCTTGAAATTCACACTGAATGAAAAATAATAATATTATTATTACCAATAGTAGTGATGTTAGAAATAATATAATCATGTTATAAATAACCAAAACCATATTCGTGCAAAATTTGATCCTACCTATCTGAAGAATGGTAATGAAGGACCTTTTTATTTCAAATTGAATGTGCTGTAAGATTGCTGCCACGTTGAGTAAAAAAAGGCAATTTATTGGCTTAAATGTATGTTTTCTTCTCCACAACAGCATAAAAAGGGTCTAATTCATCTGTGGTGTAATGCAAGTGAGGGAAGGGGGTATAAAGGATTAAATGAGATAAAAACCGTTACCTGCAAGCAGCAATGCTACTCGTTGTAGAGGAGATGAAGGCCACAAACTGGACACGTATTTTCTTCCAGATGAAAGGCTGTACACTTTGAAAGGGTCTCCTTTTGGTCTGTAGGAAGGAAACAGGGGAAGGAGTCAGTCCTCATCTTAAATATTATCTCAGACAGGAAACTTAGCCTTACAGAAGAGTCGAGGAACTTCTCATCAAAGCCTAGCTGAAGACATAAAATAAATAAATAAAAAGCCATTCCTTTGCTAGGAACTCTGTGAAAGGGCACTGAGCTCTTGCAGCAAGGCCTCTGCTTTCTTTGTTCTTAAAAGGGCCAGAACTGTCCTGGTCAGTCCCCTGGGACAGCGCTGTGGGGGGATGCAGCCTCATGTGGTCTTAAACTGTTAAAATGGCATTTTTGTTCCTACAAGCAGATCCCAGATTGCCAAACGTGTTCCTGCTGTGCTTCCGTCTCCTCGTTACAAGAGCTGTGCTGCCCAAGAGCGGTCACGCTCATCCTCCTCTGACCTAGAAGCACAGGTCCTTGCCCTTAAGGTCGGAGGAAAAAGAAGCAGGTCCAGCCGGCTCCTTGCCTTGCCTCCCGCAATGCTGGCCCACGCGGAACAGCTGGAGCTCAAAACAAAAGCAACTTTGAGCCCTTAAGGGTGATGCAGCTTTGACCATTATAAAACCCCTTTGCTGATACAACTTTTCCAACGCTGTGAAGACAATAACCTGCACCAACACACAGGGGCTTCTCTTCTTGTCCTCACTGCTTTGCTGAGCAGGGGTGGGACGTTCTGCTGGGATTATGCTGTCAAATGAAAGTTCACCTCGTAACAGAGTCCCAGCACTCTCCCGTCGAGCGTGTGCTCTTCTGATGGACTAACCATCAAATATATACCAGGGCATAAGGAAATGCCATCCTACATCAGCCAGGCTCAAGCTTCATGCTGTCATAATGCAACAGCTGTCTGGGAAAGCATCAACTTCCAGAAGTAGAGACAGCTCCCAAGAATTACCTCTGAACTACCCTGACTCTCAGCAAACCACTAGTGCCCATATTCTGAAGACCAGCAATCTCCATTGTAAAAGAAGTTTATATTTTGTGCATAATGAATAAATTACTCAGATGACAAATTTTAGGTGCTGTTCCTCCCACATGGATTTCTCAGCAATTAGTCAAATAGACAAGATCCCCAGGATTTCACCAATGGCATTTTCTAGGCTAACCCATCAGTAGTATCTTTATATTAAACTTTAATATTACATTAAATGTACCTAAAAAGCTTAAACAATTCTTAATTCAGTTCATGTTTTCTCCCCAACATATATGGATGAGGTGAAAACATTTCAGAAAAGATAATTCTTTTGATTAAATATTCTAAAATAAGTAACCAAGGTATTTTCAAGAATTATTACTAAGAGAAGAACAAAATATGAAAGGGAGGCGATGCAAATGTCTGTAGTCATCCTATAATAAAGTTAAATATAGAAATTCTGAGCAAAATAGCTCAAAGCCAAAGTTCCCAGGAGATCGTGACCCTTGCCTCCCACGATTTATCAAAATAGTAAGTCTTTAATGGAATTATCAAAGAAGACATTAATTTGCCTCACTGGCTCACAGAACCACAGCAATAAACACAATTCTGCCGGCAAGCCCGCAGCCAGTGTAGTCTGTTCTTCCAAACGGCAGCGGTGATGAATTGCTGCGTGCTCAGAGCCAGCTTATGCCTTGCGTCAGCATAGGCTGAAGAAACTTGACCACAGGTTCCTGGGAGCAAGCTGGTCTTTTTAATCCTGGCATCATAAAAACTCTCTTCATAGATTTCGCTCAGGCACCTTAATGCTCTCCATAGCCAAGTGTAAATTTTCTCTGAAGAATTACAAAGAAATAAGAGATATCATTGGGAAGTTCCTAATTTTCCTTAGAAAAGTCCCTTGCTGGCCCTCCCAGAGATCCCACTGGCACAGCCACCACGGTAGGCTTGAGATCTCCTCCAGTCTCTGTTGAGCACCCTCAGAGAACAGCCTCGATGGCCTTTCCCAAGCGGCTCATTTATTTTGCAGCGGCGGTGGCTTTCTGGACGCGACACAGAGAGCTGCAAGCTGTGCAGGGACCCTGTGACTGGAAGCCTATTAAAATGACTGAAAAATACCTTCTCCCCTATTTATTCCCCTTGTTTATTCCCACAAAGACACACAGCGAAAGCTTGAAACCCCACAAGGGGGTGTGCAGAATGGGCTAAACTCGACCTTCATTTCTCTTTGTGCTCTTTGATCAGCTGCAGTGCCTGTGCTAAAGCTCTGTTTTACTGCAGCCTGCTCCTGGCATCCCTGTGGGATGTTCTTCATTTCTCCTCTTGCGCAGGACGATATCTTTAATGGTTTTCCATTTTCTGTGTGCACAGATTCCAGTTTAAGCATCATAAGCCTGGCTAGACACACTTCCCCAAGCATCTCAGCATAATTTATGATGCGATCTTTTTGTTGCTGTACCGTGCTTTCTCCTACCTAGCCTTTCCTACTTTAACTCCATAAAACTGAACAGGATAACTTCACTTAGGTAAACTGAGGCGCGTATAATATTTACTAAAAAAAAAGCAGGCTCTCAAACCTTCAGAAATTTTAATTTTGTCACTAATCAACAGATTTTAAAAGGTCACTAGCTAAAAAAAGTGTTTTAAAAGGCTTCAGATAAAATGACAGGACTCCATCAGGTAAGATCACAGGACCCCATCAGGTAAGATCACAGGACCCTGCATAATTTCCGTGTCTGCACAACTTAATTTTTATTTAGCTATGAACGGATAAATGAAAAGGAACCTAGAGGGTTCAGAAAAGCAATCCTCCTTTGAAGAAAGGGCTGAAAGAGGGACAACGTGGTAGGAACAAGCAGAAAGAATGATTTCCCACATACAAAAGAAGTGATGTTATCTCTTCTACCCTTTAAAGAATGGGGGGAGAAAAAGAAGCTTTCAGTACTCTTGGGAGGTCTGGCAGATTTACTTTTTTGGCTTACATGAGATTTTAACTTCCCAGTAACACACGGCTATTGGATAGACTACAACCACACAGAACTATTTGGCTTCCTGCAATATTAAATGGCATGTGAGAGTAGAAAGCAATCATACTGGCAGAAGTAAGTTGTGTGAAACATCCACACCAGATGACCACGCTGAAATGTACTCCAGGTTGTTTCTTCTCATGTTTGGGGGGAATACGTATTGCACGAGCTAGAAACACAGTCCTGTTAAATACAAATACAATTTAACTACTAAAAAGAGATCCCTTATATTTCTCATCATCCTCTACATTGTTTCTCAGTCACTTCTTTGATTCTAAACTTACTGGCGGGTGACTATAAAACCTTGTGATGTTGTGGGTATATTTTTGTAATATTAAGAAATCCAGCCTTCACAGATAGTACTGAATCTGTACTGAATCTGACAGTCCTGAATCTGGCCTATATGGAAAGGACAAGGAAATACAGCAGAAATAACTTGAAACATTTGTATTTCACAACAGCTGAAGAGGTTCAGAAAGCAAATAGGGATGTTATTTTGGTCTATACAAACTGGGTACATCAGTTTAATAACCTGAAATTGCTTGGCAGAATTCACCTAAGGAGTTGAAGATAGCTTGGAATGATTATTACTGTAAATACAGCTCCCAGGGCAGGTGCGTAAGGAAGTAATAAACTGTGGGATGTGTGAGGACAGTGGTTAGTGTGAAGTACAGTCACACCCGTCGGTCAAATTCATGTCTGTGTTCTGCCTCACAAGCATAAAGCGACGACACAAAATTTTATTTCCTGATTTGTATCCAGTCTGCGGCTATCTTGAAAGTTCGTACTAGAATACTCGAAACCAAGCACAGTTAAGGGATCTTGCATGTCTCCAGCATTTCAAACATGTTTCTTAAATAATTTTTTCCAGTCACACTGCACAAAGTACTCTAATATTCTTCTGCAACCTGTTCGAACACAATAGCTGCAAAGATAAAGCTAATTTAATTGTTAGAATTCTTTTTAAACATCCTCACAGAGAGCAGACAAGGTCTTGTAGAACATACATATTCTGATTTATCTCTATTTCTGTAATTCCTTGTTACTTCAATATATGCCTGAGCTAGTATTATTTGAAACCAACGGAAAAACTTGCGCTGTGTAAATTGGCTTTGTTTGTTGGTTTTTCCTAGGTCACTGCTTGATATTATTAATACAGAAGAAGTACACATTTTCTTGGTATCTTTCACTAAACTCTTAACTGGAAGGAATAAGTAGATACACATACGAAAAGAGAATGTTTATCCTCTCTTTACAAACTCATGTCCATACTTAGTCACCTAAAGAAATGGTAGATTTCAACAAGCTCCCAAAGACTGGTTTTAAGCTCTGAGTATCTTCAAATTCAATTTGGCAGTCTTAGAAAACAAGAGAATCAGTACAACCGCAAAAGTTATTTCCATTTATTTTCTCCTTTTTTTCCAAAACAGCTTCCACATTGATAGCCCTTTTCCTACTCAGTCCTTGCATCTATATTAAGAATTATGGGACCAGATAAGACTACTGACTTCATTTGAGTGCATCATAAGGCTTCTGTTTAATTTATTTTGATCATTTTAACAAGACTCAAGATACCCCATAAGTAGATTTGTGAAACCGTAATGTAACTCCTGTCGATTATCACTGTAAAAAATGCAGAGGAATTTTAAATGCTGCACAATACTACCGCCAATGGAATAAAGTTGAGGAATAAGATTAGACTTTTTATTATTTATATAAACTTCATAAAAGGATATGTAATTCTAGCAACCCGCTGCGTCAAGTTGTCTGAATGTCGTCACCTTCGTTACATGAATATAAATGTTATAACGACAGCACTAGGTTAACACCCTGCCACGTTTATTGAGATCCTCTAGTAAGTCTTTACTCATTGTTGATATGGCGGACAAGGTATTACTAAGTCATTTAGAATATAACCTATGTAAGGAAATCAAAGTATGCCTTAGGAATTTTGTAATTACATTTGTAATTAATGAGGATGATTATATTCTTGTCAGGGGCATCAGGCAGTGAATTGGAAGGCTTGGGTGCCACGTCTTGACTTCTAGGGGGAGCTTGGAAGAGTCCTTCGGACTCCCGATGCTTTCTGTGCAATGGGGGTGATGTTTGTTTCTTTAGGATGTGTACACCAAAGCCTCAGCTATTATTACCATGTCGGCCCTATACCTATCTAAGATGAGAGTTTTTTAGCCTAAGCCTATTGATACCCAGCACATAGTCTTCCAAGAAACACCTCCAAATCCGCTGATCGGCCTGAAAAGACATAAACCTCCTTTGGGGCCAAAAAGACTCCTCTTGTGTGCACATTTGAATGACATCGAGTCATACAAGTAGTTTTAAGTTTTCAGGGCTTGGAACACTTTTTAGTTTTCCATAGTTTGGAAATCGTTTTACTGTTGTTTATGCAATCACAAAAAGACCTGGGGTAAACTTTATCTTCAAATACTGATCTCCATAAAAAGCAATTTTGAGCTCAGACAAATTTATTTTATAGTCTGTTGATGACCCTTGAGGGTGTTAATACGAGGAAATATAGTAACAGTTTGAGGTTTTCTATCATCTGATTTCTTCTACCTCTGCATCATTCACTATACGTTCTCCAGTTGATGCAACAAAGAGAGAGCCTAGAGACAACTTTGGTTCTGATTCACCAGCCTGAGTCATCGCACGCAGTTCCAGGCTTTCCCCTGAACAATGTAAAGGTCCTACGGGAAAAATAAGTATGAAATCAGGTAATTTGAAACAGTATAAAAATGCATGTACAGAGAGGGCTGTTTGAGAGTCATGGCAACAAGTCTAATCCTGACATTTCCTAACCATTGAATGCCAGAATGACCAAATCCCCATTCTTCTAACTCTGCTTTTTGGGGTTCAGTAAGGATGTTCAATTCCTTCACAGCAGGTGATGGAGAAAGCAGCTGAAGATAGACACGAAGAGCTGCGAAAGATGAATGTCAGCTCCTCGTCAGCTTTCTCCCTCAATTCTGGAGTAATCTGGGTCCAGACAACCTGAAGTTGCCTGGTTGAACTCTGAAACGATTATCATTGTGTTTACCTGCTGTAGAGAGATCCTACGTTCTCTGTGGCTGGGAAACATTTGAAACTCTCCATGTCTAGTCCTACTTAAGGACAATTGGCCATTGGGTCCACGTAAGGGCTAGGATGCTTTTTTCTCTTTTATGCTTTGCCAGTGACTTCCATTCTTTCTCTGTCATTCCTCAGCAGTGAGGCTTTTTCTGATGAAGGCAAAGCCATAATACACTGCAGTTACCAGAGACACTCAATAACCATGCAAAATGTAAGAAGAAAAGGAGAAATCTTTTCATAATAGAATTAAATGAAATATCCACTTTGCCTGGCAGGGTAAGGAAAACAGGAAAAGCAAAGAAATGACATCTCTGATATGTGTAGGATGAAGAAGGGAATTCCAGATATACTAGAATTTTAGATTTCTCCTAATCAGGCTGGTATATACACAAGCCACCATGGTTATTAACTGGTGGTTTTTTATGGGACTGTTTGACTTGTATAAAGTCTGTGCCTTAGTTTCTACATCCGCAAAACATTTTGCTTTTCGTTGGACTAAATTCAGTTTATCAAGTAGGGAACATCTTATGGCAGAGATGTTTATCTTCCCCAGATGAAACTTCACATCGCAAGGCTCAGTTCCAGGCCTGCAGCCTTGGTAAATCCCACACAGGAGTGATACACAAATCTTCACCGGATTCAGGGATGAAAAAGTATTATATTAATACTACATTAATGCTATTATAGTAAAGCTATACACTGGTTTAAGAGAGAAATGTCTATATATATTACTCAGTCCTTACTTGCATTCATGTTGTCCTGTTGGAGGTTCAACATAGTGATTTTTTTTATAAATTCCTGCCTATCTGAACCTAAGAGCTCAGTCTAAGTAGTTGAAGAAATCCTGAAATCCTCTGGAGCAGGTACCGAGTTCAGGATATATCTTTGTGCTAAGCAAGGAAGTTTTCTGCCACAAAAAAATTTAATTATTGATAAAAATGCCAGTAGCATCCTAAAGCTAACTGTTTTAAGGGCAAACTCTGATTCATGCACCGTGTATGCACTGAGTGAAAAGAAAATGGCGTAAATATTTATGTTGGTTAATTGTGTTTATGTTAAAAGTTACAGTGTTTGTTTAATGTCTTTGCAAAATCTGTAAACTTGGCTTCTGGATAAAGGCCTTGCCAATACTGTTTAGGGTTACAGCCACGTGTTGCTGTCACTCACTTGCTGCTCTCCTGCAGGAAGCCCAGGCCTCCTGTATTCTCAGGTACCCAGCGCAGTGATCCTGCCTGTGTCTCCAACCGCCACTGAAACTTTTCACGCACCGACACCAAAAATATACACACGGGGGCAACTCTCCTCCTCCGCAGCTGAGAGCAAGATCCGGGATTTCAAACCTGAGGGTCTTTTATTCTGCCTTTCTTTCTGTATCTCCCCAGCAAGCTTTTTCTATCGGAAAGAAACAGAGACCTTAAACAGAAATGTTATTTTTCTCTGATTCATAAGCCCTTTCCTTGGGCTCAACTCTGGCAAAAAAAAAGGCCAGCTTCAACACTTGCTGAAGCAAATTTTAAACTAAAGCTAGAGGCACTTGAGTGAAGCTTTACCAGTTTGTACCATCAGAGAGTGCATTTTTTTGCGTGTACCACAGAAACTATTCAGACACCGTTGTTTGCTGTTAACTTCTGATGAAACCCTGGATTTAAAGAGTGTTGGCTCAGATCCATTCCCTACGATGGGTACCACAAGCACCAAACACAGCTTCTTCTCAGGCTTCTAGAAATCTCTAGCCCTGAATAAATTTTATTTGTACCTTAACAGTTATTTCCCTATTAGCTTAGAACATAACTATGTGCAGCTCTGGGGAGACTCAGAACATATTTGTAAAAATGTTTGATTAAGATCAGCTCTTCTCCTAGGACAGCCTCAGCTCGGACCTTCCACTCTGTTCCCTGAAAATACCCACCCTTAAAATGTTACAAATCTCTGCCTCGAAGCAGCTAAAGATATTTTAACATTCTCAGCAATGTCATGCTTTGCCATCAGAAATGCCACAGTAGAGGAATCTGTACGCAAAGTGTGAAAGCTGGGCCAGCTCTGGATAGACTTTGGCTTGAAAGGAAAAATCTCTCCATTAATCTGGAGCAAGAGTTCATTATTTATTGAGCTCTCCAGCAGAGCAGGTTTCTGCTCAGCACTTGACCAGCAGAGCACCTAAACATGCTGTTAGCACTGAGCAGTCAGTTCAGGGCTGAATTAAACATGCTCTTAAGAGTTCTGATGGTCTCTCTGGTCTTTTTCCACATGCACAAAGCTTCCTGACCTCGACTAAATTGTGTATGAATACTGCCACCACGAATACACTCCTGTCTCACACTTGGTATCAAGGAGAATTTTATCTGACTATGCAAGCTCAAATACTTTCTCTGTTAGAAGTTCCTATTATTTTTCTATTTATTTTGTCACATGAGTCTAAATGTGAGAACATGCTGACATTGTTGAGGCTTGTCCTTAACATGCAAGATAAATTTCAAATTCGTGCTATCAGTTGTTTTTAATAAGAAATGTAAACAAGCAGGATCATTTTGCAATGTCCTCGAACAGGATCTTCTGTTAACAGTGATAGGATGCCAGGGATTTACATTGTTGGTAAATCACAAGTATTCTCTCATGAGGCTCTGCTGTTTTTAGGGAAACCTGCTATTGATTATGAAACCTGATTTAAATTTGACTTTAGCGTCACTGACATTTCATTTTATCTTCACCCAATGCACAATACCTTAAACAAATAAAAAAAAACGTATTCAAAGGCTCAGATCTGTTGGCACTTGGATTGATTAGACTGTTTAAGTTTGGAGCTCCCAAGTTATTAATACCAAAACAGGTACAAAGAACCAAGAAGGGGAGCCTGTCTTTCAGTTTCATGCTGGAGCACCAGGAACTGCAGTTCATAGATTTTGGAGTGTTTTAGAAAGTCAGTTATAAAAAACTGGTGCAATAGTGCTTTAATGCTTGAAGATGCTTTCAAGTTTCAAGTTCTAGGCACAGACACACACCCAAAGAA
The DNA here is from genome assembly GCF_000703405.1 of Apaloderma vittatum. NCBI lineage: Eukaryota > Metazoa > Chordata > Aves > Trogoniformes > Trogonidae > Apaloderma > Apaloderma vittatum. The sequence goes on along the minus strand of NW_009730081.1, from coordinate 33,152 downwards.
ATTTTCAGAAGTGTTTTGGTTTCTTGCATTAGCTTCCAAATACCTCTGAAAATTCCCTTCTATATATGCTAGAGACTGATCACTGGTGATTTGGCTACATAAATCCTACTTTCTAGAGACTGAAGACCCAAGATACGATACCGAGAGATGCTGCAAAAGGTGGAATATGTTTCCAGCATCTTCTGCAAGCAGATGCAAGGTCATTCTGGACTGTGCTTTGCACTGACTAAAAACCAGGTTGTCGCAGATGGTGTTTCTTGAACCTCAGGTTCTTCAATCACAGCTTGCACACAGCGAAGGAAAAATTCTCCACATCACGCGTGGCAGTCCCTGTGCACGCCTTCACACAGAGTCCAAGAGCCGCCTTAGAAGTCGAGTAAGTTCCAAACCCCGTGCTTCCAGCAGTTAAGGAAAAATGTGGTTGCCCAGAGCACTCTGCTGTGTTCATGATAGATCACGAATGTAGCGAACTGACCGTGTGCATGTGCTACAGACAGATAATGTAATACCCACACCTTAAAATTCCCACTTCCTGTCGGTGTCACACCTAGAAACGGTTGCCTGGGAAGGTTAAGGTTATGCTTACCTTGGCTGATACAAAAAAATCAAGAACGCAGATTTCAAAAGGCGTATCTTGGATGGTTGTCTCTTCAAGGATGCTTTATAAGGCAGATGTTTCTCATCCACCGCCAAGTTCACAGCAATACGCTCACTGTCCACATGTTCTCTGTAACCGTAATCATTTACACGCAGTCCTAAAAAGGGGCGCTACAGCCTAAGTGAGTCAAATTCCGTCTTGTTGACACAACCCACTTGAGCAGTTTCTAAGGCAAAACTGTTACTATGCTAAATTAATCTGGCCTGAGATTTAAGAATGTCATTAAAGTAGGTTGCCGTCTCTTTTAAACACTGCATTAATCTATAGTGGGGCGCAAAAAGCGCAGCAAAATTAAAATCAAATGCGGTGAGAGCTTCCAAACACGAAAAACACTCTCACAAACATCAACAATGTAAAGTTAGTATACCATAAAGCCTAAAGAAATGTGTTAAGAGAATAGCTTGGCTTTCTGCACTCTGCACAGAATATATGGTGTCACTAGAAGAAAACCCCGATTGGCAAAGCTAACGACGAACCATCGAAATTAACATATAAAGTACTTCAAAATTAAAAGATGATGGCTAAATGCCTGCATAAAACCAGACTGCTTGTCAGAGCCAAATGCATAGGAAGCACTTTTGCCAAAACTCTTCATGTGAAGTGCTAAGAGAGTTTTCAAGCGGCTTTTTGTCTCCTTGACATGAAAACGGGATGCAGTACCAATACTTGCAAAATTCTGGGGGTTTGAAGCGTCTTGCACATCAGGACTGAACAATCTGTGAGAAAAGCTTTGCAACTGCCTTAGAAGAAAACTCATTTTTTTTTGGCGCAATGGAAAGGAATTGTGATAAAATAATAGAAATAAAAATTCTCATTTATGACTAATCAAAAAAACCCAGCTCCCTCCACTTCTCTAGTTACCATCTTACATTTTTTGCCCTAAAGAAATATTCATGTAAGATAAAATTTTTCTCCTGTTTTCAGAGGTCTGAAGAAACAGAAGCGTCAGTGGAGTGCAAGAGGTGGTTTAACCTCCTCTCCCTTCAAATATACATATGCACTGGAGAAATTGTTCTGGCATAAAGGCTGAGGAAAGTTTGGTGTTGGGAAAACCTCTGTCTTTAGCAAGCGGAATTAAAGGGGCCTGGTTTTCAGTAATGCTCAGAATTGGCAACTAAGGGCCAGACCTTTGAGAGAATTAGACTCCATTTCTGTCATCAAAACACGGAGGCCAGATGTTTAGAACTGTGCAGCGGCACGTGGAGTGCTGAGCTTTCTCCATCTGGCCAGATGCACCACTTGAGCATGGCCAAACAGAAGATTTAGGAGAAATATTTGCTACCATAGCTACATCTCCCAGGACCCATCATTATCACTATTATTATCGAACACAATGTTTTTATCAACAGAGTCGCTTCCTCATGTTCTCAAAAAAGTCACCTTACACATTGAAATAACTTACAGACAAAAATCTTGACAAAACATCACGGGACACAACCATTTCTTAAATCACTCTCAGAAGCCAAATCGGTTGGGTTTGGAAGGCCCAGAAGCATGGACTGGAGTACGGTTCACGTTCAACAGGACTTGCAGCTTCACGTCTGGCTTCACGCTCCCACGGTGACACGGCCCCTGCCCAGCGGGGTCAGATAGAGCCAGAAGGGTCAGAAGTGCTGTGGAGTTCTGAGAGCGAGCGCTTTGAGGTGCTTGTATTAATCCACAGGAGCGAGCAGGCTGTTAACTAATGGCATTAAAGAAGCATGAGAAGACCTGAGCTGAAGGATATAAAGAAAGTCAAAGAAAAGTATGTTAAGCAAACCAGAAAAAAAGTGGTGATAAAAGAATTTGCTACTCAGAAACTAAGAAGCTGGTTGTGGGGAAGGGATGAGTCCTTGACAAAAGATCTGATAATTATCAAAATTCAGGGCAAAACTCTTGGAAAGAGATATAAGAAACCTCAGAAATGAACATTTGCCAAATAAAGAAATTCACGGTGTCCAAGAATGGAGTTTATGGAAGCAGCCAGCTCTGATTCAGTATCTGCTAAACTGAGTTCAAAATACTGTTAAGAAAAAAGGCAGAATACAGACAGGGTTCACCAGAACTAACCCAAACACGTCAACAACATCGCAGCAACCATCTCAAATTATGGCAGTGCCTGGCAGTAGGAAAAAAGACAGAAGAAATTCCGTGGATTACATCACTGTGGGAATGGTTCTCAGCAGTTGTAGATGTAGGGTGTGCTACGTGGGCAGAAGGGAGAAAAGCAAAACTGCTTTTCTGAGTAATGGACAATATTGGACAGATACACAAACCACTACTTCTCTCTGTCTGGATATTAGAGATTATAGCTGTGCTTCATCAGAAAAGAAACATCTCACATATAAATAAAGAAAAGGATATAAAAATAAAAAAGGTGATACACGTTTTTAGATGTAAATAAGGATGAAGAAATAGCATTGAGTACCTATGTTTGTGTACCTTCAGTCTTCTTGTTAGGAGACATCATAGCCTTTTCATGTCATTTTGATTAGCTTCAGTGTCGGAAATGAGACACTTGACAATACGCTATAAATTTGAAAGGTCTAAACTACAGTTATACCTCCAGGGTAGGAGGGCAATAGAATTGTGAGACCAGTAACCCCTCACGTAGGGCTGGTGGAAAATGTCTTGACAAATTCGGTGGTCAGCATCTAAATTTTATTTCAGGAAAAACAGCAAATAAACATTTCTAATTCTTCTTCTTCATAGTACTCACTTAATATTATCACACATTTTATATGGACCTCTGTCATATTTAGTGTATGCACACAAGTTACCTCTTTCAAGACAGAATCCTGCTCTGTTTAACTCCCTTGAGAGAACATGTTTTATGTCTTTGATTATCATTGTTGCGCTGTTCCACATCTTTTCTGAATCTGCTACACATTTCTGAGCTGGGATAACCAAACCTGCCCGCACAGTTTAAGAAGGGACCATGTCACAAAGGTAAAATTTCTCTTTTTCGTCACCAATTCCTTCCTTGGTATTGCAATTGTCTTTTCTATTCCAGCTGAACAACGAGCATTCCATTAAATTTAAGGATTTAAAGAACTGGCAGAAAGAGCACCCCAAGAAGGGATGGCACAAGCGTTCTTTTCCTCTTTTTTTCTCAGATGTGCACAGCAAGCAATTAATATTCTTAATTCCTTAGTTGTGGGACAGGAGATGAGCTGCTGTATGCAGCTGACAGGATCCTCTGCCCCGTGGAACGAAGATTTTGCACTTGCACGGCCACAGCATCAAACAGGGGGAGAGTAACGAGAAACGGGGCAGAACTGAAATATTTACTGACTTGACAAGGTAGAAGATCAAGATATCAAATAAAATTGACTTTTGTAATGTAAGATAAGACTCAGTAAGCCCACAGAAAACAAGGGGAGTTTTGCCACTAATATGAGTATTTAAAGGAGGCAAGAACATTCCAGATCTTATATATCTGGAAATACCAATCCATTGACAAGTGACAGGCACCTACTATCTCTTTCTAGTACATCAGCATATCCTCTCTCTTCCTTTCTGCTGTCATGGCAAGACAAAGGTCTTAATGGCATTGATAAGTTAAAATGGGAATTGTATTTCTACTTCAGCACCCCAGCCCTCAAGATTATTCCTATACAATTTATAACGCCAAATTGGGTGTAGATTTCTCATTGTTTGCTTGTAATAGAAAAAAGGCAGTTTTTGCAAGCTCACTAATCACAGAACTGAAACAAAAATGTATATGCAAGTAATGGTATTAAGGCTGAAAAGAAGCTCCTTTCCACAGCCAGAAAGTTCTGTAAATGGGGAAGGGCTTTGTTACAGACTATTGTCTCTCCATTTGCTACTCTATACTTTCCAGGACAGAAATTAGGAAAGGAAGCAAAATAAAAATGAAAAAAAATAATACCTTGGGCATTATTCCTGTTACTAGACTCAGTGACATAAAAGAGGGGGAAATTCTGAGTATTTTAAAGATTAATCTTCATATAAGAAAACAACATCTAACATTCAGTTGAGTTTCACCCATCTTTTAACAGAAGCAGCTCTGAAATTTCAAAATGTTACCCTAAGTTGCTGTTTCCTTTTTTTGAGCAGTTATATGACCAGGCCTCTCCCACTCAGAAAAAAGTAGGTGTAACTTAGGTAATACCACACAAAGTGGAGGAAAAAAATAAAATACCAAATAAATTGTTCCTAATCCAATCTGAGCTATAGAATTCTTATGTAATTTTAGGTAAGTCACTTTAACCCATAGTTTTCCCAGAGAGCCTTTTGTTTATGGTCTTGCACAAACTCTGGGCGTTTGACTCAAGACAACAGAGCAGCTATTGGAACGGGCTTTTCTCAGGCTGAGTGTTTTTCTTCTTTCTTAACCGCTTTTTTTAATTTTTCCAAGGGCTGTAATTTCCTTCCGTTGTTCGTAGGCCTCTTAATCCAATCGGGGAGGGGGGGGGAACAGTCATCGTAGGATTAACATCTTTACCTGCTTTTGAAGCCCAACTTTTTCCAATCTGATAGAGATATAAAATTTGTCACTGAATGTACATGGTTCAATAGACTCGTGTATACATAGTTGGTAGGCTAATTCCTTCTTGACCAAAAATCATTTTAGACTTCCACTTCAAACAGACAGAAGAGAAGTAAAGCTGTCATATTAATGCACTTCCCTGATCGATCCCTCAGGGAAAGGGCCAGCGTGGCTTTTCTTTTAAAAGCTCATAAGATGTGTTTAATTTGGTTCTGTAGTTATTTGTTCAGTATGCAGTGCAAATTTTTCTGGCTACAGACATGGGATATGGTAAACCTTTGCCTGGATCAATGTCCAACCTCTTTTAAGTTGTGGAGAAAGTTACTCTCTCATAAAGTTCAGACCTGCCAGACTCAATAACTCTACAAAAATGTTCAGATGAAAATTGCTTCAAGCAATCCTAGTAGAAAGCCAGCACCTCACCCCTAGTTTAAAGTTATGATCCTTATCATAATTAATTCAATAAAGAAGTAATGTACTTCAACCTAGGCATAGAGAATAATTTTCTGTCCTGACTGGTATAAACTTTCAGCTAGGGACGTTTAAACTCTGGACCTGATCTTTTAGAGCAAATAATAAATTACAGACCTAGAGCCAGCAGAATATAGCTGAAGTTGAACCATCATAAATATGTTGCGACGTCTAAGATGAAAATGCACACTGGATAGGAGTGATAAAAAGCATAATACTATTTATAAATATAGTAAAAATGTTTTTTAACTGACAAAGGAATCATTAATGATATTTTTGAGCTGTGAATGCAAAGAAGAGCAGGAATTTATACGTGATTCTTGCAAGCTGCCATACTTGGCATCTTAAATTTTAAATCAACATGTTTCTGCATTTGAAATACAGAACTAATTCACTGTCAAACAAACTGACCACTTTGCATATTTTTATTTCAAAGATCCAATTTCAAATGATTGAAGTGTTTCATTCCTTTTGTTCAATGCTATTGCTGTGCTGTCACCCTTTCTCCTTGCGCTCCTGGGAGAAGCAGAGGTGTGCTCCCCCTCACCTACTCCCAAATACCCTCAACACACGGAGGGGCAACTGGCCTTTGCCTCTCTGCCTACCTGAAGATTTCCATTCTTTATTCTGGAGAGAAACAGGCACTGACAGCAGTGGGCACGTGAAGAACTAGCGTTGGTGCAGAGCTAAGTAAGCATGCTACAAACACACTTGTTTGTATTCACTGTTATTTTTGCCACATGCAGTTAGCGCTAAGAAAGACAAACGCCTCGCAGGGCCCACGGGGTGAAGGCAGGAAGGTAGGAGAGGTTGGGTTTGGACACTGACCTAAGTGGTTTTTTTGCTCACTTGCTGGGGTATCGTAAAGCAAGTAGCAAATTTTTTAATAGCAAAGATGCAATAGTAAAGTTGAGCATGTACTTCTTTAAATTTTAGCTTTTATTTTATCAGCTCATCTCACATTCCATCTCACTGCATTCAGTCCTTTCTGTGCTGCAGTGTGACACAACTTGCTGCAGCGTTACCAGTTCCAAACCATGTAAATTGCTTTTCCAAGACACTTATCCAAAACAAATATCCCTTTCGCACTGATTTAGTTTGAATATTCATAGATAATCTTTATGAGACGTACTGAAACCACATATACTACGTCTATCACATGTAAGAAATGTATATTTAATCCTAATGTACATGGATTTGTATGCTGTTTCTACTGTTTGCCCTTACTGTTACCTACATCTATTTATATTTTATTCTCTATTCTCTATCTATTATATTTTATAGAGGTTACCCATGTCTTTACCTATAGAATAATGCAAGATGCAAACTGCAGAACTACTAGGAAATGTTTGTGAACCAACACTTCAATAATATCCAGGCACCGATGCATTATAAATTACAACTGCATATGTAGTTTCAGAAAGAGAATATATAAAATACTCTGACTTGCAAATCCTATCAGGTGAAAAATCCCACAATGAAGAGGTTTCCTTGTTGGTTTTGGTTGTTGTTTTTTTTTTCAGAAGTTACTGTATAAGGGAGAGCTTGTGGGATTCTAACTCATACAAAACTCTCTTAATATCAAAATACTGTATTATCTGAATGGGAAAAGCAAGTAGAATTTAAATTAAATGATTTTTCACACGTATATTCTGACTGAAAATTGTTGCTGTGCATCTGCCAGGATAAAACAAAATTACATGATTAAGCTTTAGGAGCTGCACTTCTCACTCACATTCTGTTCTGCTAATAACTGTGTTACGGGCCAGCTTTCCTCAGCTCTGCAAGCAGTTTCTATCATTTGAATTACAACTCTCAAGCTTACTTGTGTACAAGATTAGGCTCAGATAATGTCACTAGACATTACTTTTACTATTTTGAAACTCATACTATATGGTACTTCAGTACCTCCACTTTGGAAGTGTCTTAAATAAGCTGAAGCTCGCCTGGGCGTGTGCACAATCGCAGCGTCTAAAAAAATTAACCAGCGATTAAAAACCTAAAAGCAGCTCCAATGATTGATCAGTTATTTACAGTATGCGCAAACCAGGACACATAGGAGGCAAGGGAACACACGAGAGGTTGGTTGCTGTTCCAACAAACGCGTTTTTGCCAGAATGTTTGACCAACACTTTCAACCCCGCACCCCCACCCCCTTCGAGTCCCCCTTGGATTGATTAAATTGGCTCAAGATGACACCAATAATTGGCTCAAGATGCCGCTTCGACAGACCCAATGATCCATATCTTTGCATTCCCTAAAATCAGTCCTTTCAGCTCTGTGTTAGATTTAGGATGGTTTACATTGGCTCTGTCACAAACATTTTAATAAAGTCCCAGAGAAACCTCAAACTGGTGACATCATTGGATGGTGTTAAAAAAAAGTTCCACTTTGCTGGTAAGTTGTTAGCCTTTCTAATCCCATCAGAATCTTTCTTTCCACTATGTTTTGTCATTCTTTTATAACTCTCTGCAATTAGGATCGTAGTATTAAAAAGAGAAAAAATTAATATTAGGTATAAGGAGAAAACAATTCTAAGTATTTTGACATCAAGTAGTAAAATTATAAAAAAAACAACGCAACCTCAAACATTTGCTGTATCCTCAGGGCAACAGGCCTTAAACTGCTGGGCGTGTTATTTTTGAACTATTAGATTAATTAATTAAAATGAAACTATTGGCTGTTCTCATGAGACTATTCTACCAACAAAATGCAAAATAACGTTATCAAACTCACGGGAAAGGCTAACACTCATTTAACTACTTTTAGAAAATAACTTGCAAATTCTTCAGTAGGTCTCAGGACTGCACATACATCGAGGTTCAGATAATACACACAGGGCCTGATTCTTTGTATACTTAAAAAAAAAGATGTACCACTTATATCAGGGGAGCAAGGGTAGTTAAAGGTCTGAGGCTGCTGACTCCCACGCCATTTGTCTATTTTTTCCTGAATGCACAGCTTTTTAAAAATCAGATTTTTCAGTTGTTAAATCCCATCCACCCCAAGAACAGATTTGCTAAGGAGCTCCGCGACGCAGGCGCTCCTGTTATCTGATATCCAGGCTCCTTGAGCTTTCCAGTTTTTTGAGTTTAAACAGATGACAGTCCTTGTGTCATCAGATGTTATTACTTAATTACTTCTAGCAGTGGACTTTATATAAAAAGGTTGCTCTGAGTACTTTTTTCCACAACACACTGGAAAATTTGACATGCTTTTCCTTTTTAAACTCAAAGGCTCATTTCACGTCCTGCATTTCCAGCCTATTGTCCTTTACCATATGAAAACCCCAAGCAAGGGAGAGCTGAAGCGCACCCCCAGTTTAAAGCACCGGTGCCAGCATTTCCTGCGATACGAAGTCTTGTGGCTAACACAGGAGCATCCTGATGCTCAGCCACAGCCCCAGAGCCGCTGAGGCTGAACGCTGTTACCAACACGTGGTGGATGCTCCGAGCCCTCATCCCAGCCTCACTAAATGGAAATCAGCCCGGGGTAGGTGAGCAGAAGAGGGAGCAAAGAGATAGGAAACGACTTATTTAAGGTCAGTAGTATTTGAACCCAGGTCTTCTACCCTGCACAGTGGTGCGTTACCAGCAACGCTTCCTGCCTCACGTGCCAATTCCCACGGGGCAGAGGACGCTCAGCTCGTCACAGCTGAGGGGTCTGCGTGGACTCAGCGAACTGCTTGATTCTCAAGGCGTGCAGGCGGCAGCATCGGCAAAACACGAGCGGGATACTTGTTCTACGCTAAAAGTCGCTGCGCAGCTCTGTGCAACACCGGTCCCTTTCAGGCCCAAGGTATTTGAGAGCAGGAGGTAGTTCCCTTTTTCCTTCCTTCTTTATAAAACAAATAGTTGGGGCCAGATGCTTGGCTACTGCGAATCAGCGTCACCACGTTATCATCCTCAATTTACACTTCTCACCAAAGAAAAGGGAGGCCTTTTGATTTCGACAATCAGTTTGAGCTCCTCTCAAAAACCAAACACAAATCGTGGGGCTTTGCTATCAAAACACTGAAATATTTATTTTTAACACATTAGTTAAAAACATGATAGCATGCTTTAATGATCTAAAAAAATAAACTGGCTTGCAAAACTGAATCAGCTTTCTCAACAGATATGATGCTTACTACCAGTATAAAAGCGTAACGATACTGTTGCAAAAATAGTAGCTAAATGCAGGTAAAATACTATTTTTCTCATTCTGTCCTTTCCCAACACTCTTTACAACACTGAGGTAAAGTGCAATTACTTTTAGAAAGAGTCTATCTTTTAGAAAAATTTCTTGTAAATGCTAAAAGCCTTACTCTTTTCTCCTCCTTTTCTCTTCTTTTTTTTTTCCCTTAAGAAAAACCACACCAGGATAACTGCAAGCATATTTCCAAAATAAGACAAAAAAGGTGATTTTCCAGGTTTCAATATGTAACAGCTTTTTAAATTATCCAATACGCTGCCTTGATTCTGTACAAATGTTCCTTTCCTTCAAAGAGACAAAAAGGCATGTACTGCCAGATCTGATTGTATGTCGAGAGTGGATCTGATCCCCTTGTCACTAAGGTTACTAATCAAATTTCCATCCAATATGCTCATGCAGGATTTCCTGATCAAACACTTAAATCTGCCCCCTCTGCACCCCCATTAGCTAACATGTTTTATATGTAGCGGGGTCATCAAAAGTGTAATTCCCTTAAAGAAACCTAATCCTGCCCTCTTGTCAACCAGCAGATAGCTAATAACGCTTTCTCTCCGACATTTTTTGAACATCAATAGCATACCAGAAATTAAGATCTTATTTTCATCTCACAACAGATGTTCCAAACAAAGGTATCGCATACGTACGTTACAAGGATTTTAAACCAGTCAGGTGAAGAAATAAGGAAGTTTCATATGAGGTTGGCTGCTTTTCAAGGCAGGAAAATACAGAATAGATGTGGGTTTCTGTTTGGGCTGGGCGACTGTCCTGCAGAACCTAACAGAGGTACCGAGAGCACACGATAATCTTCCTGATGAAAGGATGGGATGTCTGGAGAGAACCTCAGGCCGGTGCCCGAACACCCTCGGTTGGGAAAGCTCCCGAGGCGGGGTCGCTCCCAACACGGGTGCGAATCCTCACGAGTGCTTCCCATTTTCACAGGGATTTCTACAACTTCTCTGCTCTTCAGACTCACTAGAGGTTTTATCCCTGCTTTTCTCTTCCGAAAGAGAAAGCCAAAGCGAAAGAAGAAATCTAGCAAATCTATTTCGGTGCAAACAAGATCCAACACTGCTGCCGAGTGGGGGTGCGTTCCCAAAACCACCTTCTTGTTTTTAATAACAAAACCTAACCTTGAGGACTTGGTTCAATTATTTTGTCGTTGTTGCTGTTAATGAATTTCTTCATTAACAGTTTGAATAAGAATTTTTACTAAAGAAATATAACTTCGGTGACGATCCTTTTGGAGGGCTGCGCGTGGGTGTGTTTTCGGTTCTTTTCTTCCCCCTTTTTCCTTTTTTTTCAGAGCAATGGTCACAATCAGAGTAGCAGAAGTGGGTCAGGAAATTTAACCTGACTGGTCGAACTCTGGGCTGAATCTGTAAGGTCTGCAAGGCCCAGGTTTGTCAGAACTCAGTGGATTATATGCATCTGAATGGCAAAACAGATTTAAAATGCTGTCTATTTCAGCTTAACATTTGCCCTAGACATTGCTGAATTTCAACTAATACAAACTCTCATTGACTCAGCTTTAGCAGGCAGCAACTTTAGTATCTAAATGAAATTCTTAATTGTATATGCTGCAGGGGTTTTTTTTTCTTTTCTTTTTCTTCCGATACATGGTCGTTAAACAAATTTTTAATGCATAAAAAGAACAAGTGCAATGTAATCCGTGTGTTTTCAGTTTTAGTTAATGGTATTTTAAGAAGTCAATATATAATGTTGATAGATCTGGATAATACTTCATATGGAATTCTGTGGGACTTTTAAAAAATATTTTAAGTGTAACTGAATCATTGCAACTACTGTAAATGGTAAGAAAATGTATTTTGAGTATATAAATAACATTTTGAAAAATGTTTGTTGAGTTTCAGATTTTTATTCATTTTAAAATGACTTACCGAATAGAGTTAAAGAGAAAGAGCATAAAAGGATGATTTAATTTACTTCACATTTTTCTGTACAATAGCTTTAATGGAAAACAAGTGGATGGTTTATGCTTTAACTAGAATAAAATTTAATGTAATAATATATAGAAGCAAATTCAACTACAAAACTAGTTGCAGACAAGCTGGGAAAACTAGGTGTATGAGCTTTTTAAAATGAAGCACTCGCTATGCTAAAAATTGATTTTCTTTCTGCCAATTTTTTTTTTCAGGCTTTTCTCTGGTGTGGCAGAACGTACACATTTTTCACTACTGAAATGAGAATAGAACACTTTCTAGCTGGTGTGTAAGGACATTTAAATGCATTGCTCAGATTTTAGTTCCAAAAATATTAAGAAAGCGTTCAGGAAAACTGAATACTTGGAACAAACTACATAGCGAGAAAATAATGTTGATGCTGTAAGTTCTCATTTGTTTCTGTATAAAAATAATTTGTTTACTTGTAAAACTGGAATTTTCAATTAGTATCTTAGTCTGAAATCGTCATTTTGATATGAGTAACCATAATTTAATATAGTGTATGATCTTCAGCTTCTTTCTTATTCCCAGAATATTTAATATATGTATAAGTTTATCAAATCAGCCCAGTCATTGAAAAGGAAAGAACTGAGTAGGTTTCCAAGCAGTAATATGAGTCTTAACGAGAGATTTCAAATGAAAACAGCGATGAGTTATGCAAACGCAGCTGATATTGCATCATACTCTCAAATCTTCTCTAAATTAGCTCTATGTCAGAGGGCTATGCTGAGAGAATAGGTTCTTGTGAAAGTGTGTCAGATTAAAAAAAGTTAGAGTAATATCAGTTTACTGCAAGATCTAAGAGATCATTACATTTTATTGCAAGGAGCAAAGGTTTTAGTTCCTTTTTTGGTTGTTTGTGGGGAGGCTGTTTCATTTTAAAGCTATAAACTCAACTTCATATATTACTTTAAAGAATTACTTTCCTATTTTTTTTCAGCACAAAACATTTCTTGATTTTAGTGCCACCATGAACTAAGTAATCAGATGTCGTCCAAGTGAACGACGCTGTGAGTGCTCCCAGAAAAAGGAGTGCTTTAATGGGAGTTGTGATACAAGTATGACTGAACTGGTTCTACTTTCTGCACAGGGAGGCAGAAAGGTCCCAGGTAAACACTCTAAGTCACAAAATGTGTCTGCAGCTGAAAGAGAAGACATCAGAGAGAAAGAGCACAGACCTTTGTTACATTTGACAGACCAAACTGCGACTGTTCTGGGCATTCTTTGTCACACACTGTTCTAAACATCAGCAGGGTGAGCCCTCAGACGTTGTGCCCGCTTTGGAACACGATTATACAGCAGAAGGCACCGTTGGCCTAACGAAGCTCCACAGCATTTCTTCAGCCGCCAGCTCCCCAGTTTATAAAAATCAACCAAAGCACGAACATTGGGTTGTAACTGAGTGACAGAATACAGTCCCAAATGATGCAGAACAGAAGATTTATGGTTGCCAGTTGTGACAGGCTGCTGGGGCTGAGCTCCGTACCAGCAGTGCAGCTACGAGGCAACCGATATATACATAGAGAGTATCAAATTAATATTAGAAATTTGGTATATATACATATGGCTGGCTTTCATTTATATATTTAAATAGATGAATGTCATAGGAGAACAATGAATTTTAGTTTATATGTACACCCTTTTAAAATTATTATGTCATAACAAAGACATACGGCGCATTATATAATAGACATGTGAATAATAATTCTTTTTAGTGATCTTCATGATAGCAAGTTATGGTTATGCCCCACTAAGCTGATATCATCAACGGGAGAAAATGCCAGATTCACATGTCTAGCTAAACTTCACCACCATTTTTCTTTTAAGAGCTACTTATCTACGTATTTATCTGTTAAGTTGGTTGCAAGCATCACTTCTGCATGAAGAGATTAATTTTCAGTGCTTCTGTATATCAGCTTCACTGTGGGGACATGAACTACATCATTGATAGCTGAAGATAGACAAGAAGTTGTTAGTGACAGAAGCTGAAAGGCAGAAACCTGCCTTTCCAGCACCAAAATCTTCGTGTTATTAATCCTATTCTACGGTTGTTTATCTCTCTGTCAAACATAGAAGCCCTTCCTTTTCCCTGGGTGGGGTTTGTACTGAGCAGCCGCCTGGAACAAGCCCATATCCCCTCTCAGCCCAGAGTTACCAGGAGAGGCATGCCCTTTTCCTAAGCCGCTCCTCAGCTGCCCACTTCAAGCTTTTGAAAAGAATAAACTCTCTGAAACCCTAAGCATTTCATGTACCTGTTATTTATAGAGGATGAAACTCAATTCATCCCTTTAAAGACAGAGGAACAAGCATTTATTCAGAAGGGCCATCTGGTAAAATGAAACTCAACCCAACTGTCGGGCTGCCTGAGGATTTAATTCAACATCTTCTACTCCAGCCTGAAGTAAAATAAAAGCTGCAGGCTCTGCCTTTTCTGGTGCCAGTGCTGCATATACTCGTGCCTTACTGGGGCTTTCCACATCTAGACGGGCACACCTATGTCAGAATAAAACATCTACCGGCAGAGAACGTAGCACCAGAAGGGCAGGAAGGCCAGGCCGTGGCCCTGCACGTCACGGGAGCTTTTACCAATTCTCTTTGAAATCGAATACTGAGCCTAGGAAAGAAAGAAAGGTGAGCACTGAACGAGCTTTTGCGCCTTTCAGAATTTCTTGTTCTCTTCCCTCGCACGACTAACATTCCTTGCACTTCAGATAAAATTTGAAATTATCATTTAGATGTGATTGCGTAGATCCCGGTTACCTGTTGCACAGCTCTGCCCGGCCGGCGTGAGGCGGAGACGGCAGCTGTGTGCATTTAAACACTTCCCGTGGGTGTTTGGCCGTCTTAAATCTGGAGAGTGAGCGCATCAGTATCGGGGCAAAAGGGAACAGAAAAGTACCTTCCAGAGTACTCTCAAAGAACAATATGACCTCGTGGCAGTATCCACGAGTGAAAGGTGCTCAGAAGCAGCGCGGCACAGAGAGGCCAAGCAGAAGGCCAGAGGCTGTGCCTTGCCCAGGGTCACCCAGCAGTGGGTGACAGGAAGGGGAATGAGCCAAGGCCTCTCGATTCCCACAAACACGCCGTTATTTCTATATAAACTCTGGCAATGACACGCAATGACACCTCTCCCAGTGAATCATTACCATACATACACTTTAAACTAGCCTTACAGGTAACCACAGGTATATCAGGCTAAAAAATACGCCTAAAATAAATTTAAAATCCGAATGCTAAGAACTAAAAGGCAAAATGTTAAGATTTTTTTGGCCAGTTGTGAAGAACTCTGTGGCACAGTTCTGTGTCTCCCGTGCCAGGCCCAAAGACAAATACCTCTTGCTTTCTGATTGTGTTTCAAAAGCTGAAAACTTCAATACCAGAAGCCATGTTTGGTTTATACAAGAATATTTTGATTTTGAAGAGATGGGCTTTGGTACTCTCTGTTAATTGTTTAAAAACAGATACACTGTAGAGTCAGTAGAGAATGAAAACATTTTCTATGTGTTATGTCCACTGCAAACGTGAGCATTTGTAATAGGCTTTTCTTTTCTTGCTTGGCCGTATCTTGATCAGAAGTAGCTGCCTGGCTAATAATTTTTGTATAAACTAATAAAACTAAAAGACTTTAAGAAGCCTCTTATTTTTTATTTCTAATTAAACAGACAAATTTTACTTGTGTTTATGAAGTAAGAATTTAAATGTACTCCCTTAGACATTTTCCTCAAAATTTATAAAGAAAAAAAAATTACCAAAAAAACAAACAGAAGAAGAAAGGAAACCTAATCCTGGAATCTCTAATCAAAGAATAACTTAATTTTTACATAGTGACATTTTGGCTTCAGGGAAATAATCATTTATGTTTGGTCAATTACTGCATTTTCCCCACATTTGTTTTTTTAATGGTTGAAATTAAATTAGTCAAATTAGACATCATGTTACTCCATAAGCAACAAGGTAGAAATTGGTCTAGCTTCGGTTACAAAATACACAACCAAATCGACTTGTTCTGCTTCATGGCAGAAATATGGCCACGGGGTAGTTCCAACAGGCTATGTGTTAAAAAGAAAGAAAATAGGAGAAACACCATAAAATACTAGTCTGAAAAAACAATAATATTCCTGTTTCTTCTGAATGGGACT
This sequence comes from Apaloderma vittatum, assembly GCF_000703405.1. NCBI lineage: Eukaryota > Metazoa > Chordata > Aves > Trogoniformes > Trogonidae > Apaloderma > Apaloderma vittatum. Next base: position 17,237 of record NW_009730081.1, on the reverse strand, counting down.
TTTGCTGAAGTAAAACCTGCAAACTGGGACCTTTGGTGCAGTCTTGCAGCGTGTGAACACTCAGAGGAAACTGTGAAAACTCTGACCTGTAAAATTAATTTGGAGAAAACCAAAATTGCAAATAAAAGGAGAAAAAACCCCTAGACAGCTAGACGGTGGATGTGTAACCTTTTTTTTAGTCGTTGTAGAGTTCTCTTCCCAGTTTACTGAGAGTTTAATATCTAGGTTGCAGCAAATACAGCAAGACTTTCTTACCTCTAGCATCTTATCTGCTCCAACCCAGTAGTTTAACAAAAGCTCAGTTACTTCTGATGGAGGACGCAGACAAACACTTCTCCTCAAAATACTTCATCTGTGTGTGTCCCGAAACAGCAGTGAGTGGGACCTCAGGTTAATGTTAATTCAGGTGACACGTGTAAGACATCTGCAGTCTACACCGGTTGTTTCCAAAGCATTTTAGAGCTGGGTAAGAAAGTATGTGCTTCTCCTAAAACGTTTAAACAGTATTGTCTCCGTTGAGGCTTTCTAGCCAGCGCCACGCTTCGGCACAGACTGGGTAGCAAACGTATCTGAGCATGAGCAGGTCTTGAGCCCCGTTCCCAGCTCCGCTACTGAAAAAAGTTGCAGCCTCAGGCAGCTCACCCGGTCTGCTTTCCCTCCTCCTCCTCTGCAAATACTCCTAGCTGGGGCCAGAGAGGAGAAATTTTGTTTCATAGTAAATGATGAAGTCACGACAAAGCATGAGAAATACTACACACAGCCCTCTGAAGACGGGCATTCTGGCTAATGAGTAGTTGCACTTTCCTTTTAGAACATCAGCGTAATTCTAAAAAATGGGGACTATTTCCATTGGAAAAAAAGTTGCCGTGAAGCAAGAAGCACTTAACACCATTTTTCAATAATTGGCAGGAATTGTGTTTTGGAGAAAGACAGAAGGAGACAATAAAATATCCGTCTCTGAAAGTCGCCTCTGAAAAATATACCTAAATTTGCCAAAGCTCATTGCCTTGCGTGTGGGCTGGGCAACGGCTGCGATCATCTTAGTGGGAGCTGCCGAACGCTGAACTCTCTTGAAAATTTGACTCACTGTACAGACTTTTTTTACCAAAAGCACTAAATCAGTTGTGACTGATGCAGTTAAAAGCATTTATGCGGACTGTTACATGTATGCTATATGCAACATGAACACATTGTACAGTAAAATGTGGGGTTTTGCCAAACATCGTACCTTCCTGCCAAAAACTCTTACCCAGCAGTGGCGGAATGGAAACGAATAAACAAGGTGCTGAAGAAAATGATTAATGTATGTGCAGCAGCTTCACTTCCAATCCAAACGGACTGAGTTCTGGCAGGCAGCTAGTTGAAGTTCAGCTCTTTACTGCACAAAGTCAATGTGCAACAAACAGTAATCCTATTATAAGTGCCTAGAGATATCTGAAATACACAGTCAAATTTGTTTTGCAATGATTACATCCATGCCAATGCTGGACTGAAGAACTTGCTTTTAATTTTAGCATTTCAAATTCCCAGTATTTTACTCTGAATTGCACAATGTTTGGTATTTCTAGCTTGTGAAGGCATGCAATTTGACAAGTCCCATAGACTTTTAGTTAAAGAAAATTGTGCTCACAGCTGTGGAAAAAAATCTTAATGGCACAACCCCTAAGCACCCAAGCAATTCAAAACAAGAAATAAATGCGAAATGCTACTTTTAAAACTCCTCCAATGGTTAAGTGTCCTCTGATTTTCTGAAGATCTGACCTCCGGACTTCTGAATGCTGGGATTTGCAATGTTGCTAACAAGATTTTCTGCGCTGGTTGAAGTTAGGGCCCCTGTCTGCCTCCGAGGTTCTCTCATCACTTGGCTTTCCAAACCATACGTATGTCATAAGAAAAACTAAAAGATCGCCAAAGATGGGACAAAGGGCTGAAAAGGCACAAAGGAACCAGCGTTATCAGCATGGGAAAACTAGGACTGAGATCAGAGCGGAAGCCTGTTCTTAAAAGCCTGCTGTTTGAATAATTTTGCTTCCTCATAGCAGCACAGAAATATGAGGAAAACACTTTTTGGGACTTGTCCTTCGCAAATCAGCTGTTTCAAGCTGCGCTTGCATCCTTCAGCAACACGACAGAAGCTGTCAGGGGGTCCTCAAATAAAGGAGCAGAATACTTGTTTCTGAAGGGTCTTGACAGTCTGAACAGAACCACAAGATTTTGCATCTCTGAAGGTGAAAGCCGACTGCGTCACCTTTTTGCCAATGTGGCAGTTGTGGTTTTGCTAAGTTAAATAACGTTCAAGTACCGATGATGCAAAAGGCTCCTATGCTGCAAGCGTGGCACAGGGCCACAGCCAAGTTCAAGGGGAGCTGAGATGCTGTGAAATACGGGTTGCTACACACTTTTATTTTTTTTTCCCAAGTGCATGCACCTACCCAAAGAGACTTTTTTAACGTTGCTATCTCTGCAGTAGCTGCTTAGCAGGAGTCTACTGCAAAGCATTCAAGAGAGCGCAGGATATTGCTGCCTGTGCAGCACAGTAACAGCACAAGGTAAGAAAGGCCCCACCTCACCACCACAGTATCCAGCTTCCAAGAATCATTATTTTGCTTCCTTCGATTCAGATTGCAGTCAAGCTCGGAGGCAGCGGAGTGCAGGGGTCTCTCTACTGTCTCCCATTTCACCACCAGGGAGGTCCTTTCAATCCCGTGCACGAGCTGAGTGCCAAGGAAGGGGTCAGCCGTTTGCTAAAATGTTTGGCTCAGTCATCACCCACCGCTTTTCGCTTGCCGATGAGGAAACGGGAGAAAGGAGGGCAGGGGAATAAGAACAGAATGGAAAAGGAAGCAAGTGGAGGCCGGGAGAATGATCGTTGAGCAGTTTTAGCAGGAAAATATTTCAGAGGTAATGCCTGATGTGTATAACTCTCCGAAACAAGTCATATGAGTTTTTTTAAATTGTGTTTATGGTCAAGGAGAGAAAAGATGATGAAAAGCTGCCTGTTCTCTGCTCCCTGCAGTGCAGAGCCTGAATTCCTTCTCCAGTGGACAGATGTGGGGCCAAACTTTTGGAATACTTGATATCGAAGCCCTTATTAGGACAACTTGATCACTCTGCCTTGTAAGAAGATAGAGCCCTTTCCTGAAAATCCTCAAGTATTGATGGACAACTTAAAAGCAGTAAGTGCAGAGGGCAGCATTTTCAACCAACAAACTATCCAGTCCAGTCATGGTAAATTTATGTTGTCAATCCTAATACAGATTAAAACAATATCTTTTTAACAACTATTAAAATTTACTTTGGATTAGGAATAGCTGTAAAGAAACATTGCAAATACGTTCCATGCACCTGTATTAAATTTTGCATTTACTGAATTTTATTTTACATTTAAGGCTTTGCTACTTTTTGTGGGAGTTACTTGTATATTTGTCTTTCTTTTTAAAATGAGCACCACACTAAACAGTCACGCTGATCCTCAAAGACAATTTGCACACGCTATCAAAAAGCAAAAACGGTTATTAGTGATTAATTATAAACTTAATATCAGGTTTCTGCCTAAAAAAGCATCGTGCAGCTCAACATACTTGGAGATCGGAGAGAAAAGAAAAGAAAAAAGGAGAATATGGAAAAGATATATAGATATAGATATAGATATAGATATAGATATAGATATAGATATAGATATAGACATAGATATATGTGCACCTCTCATAAGCAGTTAGGAAACACGGGTGGTGTTCAAACCCCATTGTCTGTTAGAAAGGCACAGATTCATAATTCAGTAGCAAAGCTGGAGGTGGATAGCTGTTATGGGCCCTTTTATGCTGTCTGATCAATTGTATTATTTCTAATAGCTCCATCTTGAAACTTTTTAAAGAACATTTAGCTGTTCACAAGTGTTACAGGTAAAGCCTGCAGAACACTTTACTCATAGCAGTCCTGATCAACGGATCATGAATGCTCTGGTCACAAGAACAATTAGCGCTGATTGTAGAAAACGGGAGGGTTCCTG